>NC_141597.1:21355201-21655201 GCF_047967505.1 Dipteris shenzhenensis | reverse complement strand
TGACACAAAATCAGAATACTTGCTTATAGAATGAAGAAGAAAGAGGTCCTTAAGTAGGCACCTCATACAAGGTCACTGACATCACTGATGACCTCAAAGCTCCTCAATCATCTCCTCAATCTGCTCCTAGATTCACTCAATCATCCTATGTGGCTTTTCCACCACCTAACTGTGCTTGTGGGCACCTAACTGTGCCTCTAGCACTCACACATAGAAACATAAGGTGTGCCTGAGGCATACACCTTGAGATATCCCAACAGCTTCATCCCCTCCCTTATGTAGGGGGGGATAGAGGAAGTGAGGGGGAAGGGTTTTGCCCCTAGGGGGAGAGAGAGAGAGAGAGAGAGAGAGAGAGAGAGAGAGAAGGGTCGGGGGATAAGGTGTGCAGAGAAGGGGGTTCCAAAAGAGAAAGAAAGGGGGGGGTGTGGATTCAAGGGGGACAAGAGAAAAGGGCATGGGAGAGAGAGAGAGAGAGAGAGAGAGAGAGAGAGAGAGAGAGAGAGAGAGAAGGGGGACATGGTGGTGACCAAACCACCCCTACACTCCCTCCCCATGTAGGGGGGGATAAAGGAAGTGAGGGGGAAGGGTTTTGCCCCTAGGGGAAGGAATAAAATAAGCTAATAGAAAATTATTAGAAAAAATGAAAATGACACTATGCATTACAATAATATCATTGATATAAAATTCCCAAAAAGGGATATAAAATAAGTTAATGAGCAAGCTTAAAAATATAAAAATGAGAATATGAAAAAAAAACATGTGATTAATCAATACTCTTCTCCTAATACCTTTTGGAGAATTATCAAAATAATGTCATTGATATAAAAAATATTAAATTTAAATATATAGATATAGTTAAAAATCAATGCTTCACTCTTATGTAATAATGCGGGCATCAATTATCTCTACTTTGTAATTCTCTCATTTATGAGAAGATATCACTAAGTATCATGGATGATTGATAGCTCCTATTTTAGATACTTAATGGAGGTTGAGTATAGAATGAAGGTTGTAATATGAGCATTAGCTAGGGTCACGAGAAACTTCTTAGCTGGGGGATCTAAGGGGGCTAGGTGTTAAGGGTACGAGCCCCCAAGCCCGAGCTTTTCTCACCCATCAATGGAGCACCAATTTCACAATAGGGGCTACATAATGATAACCCAGGGAATCGACAAGTATTCAATTTCTACCACCCTTTCATGCACCCAGCATATGTAGCCTCTATCCTCTTGCATTTCTAGCATGCCATTGAATCTTCTTCATTGAAGCACATGGTTGGGAAATGGCTGTGATCTATCATAATGATTTGCAATAATACATTTTGTTCTCCATATTCTCTTTGTCTCTTGTCTACAAAGATATTGTCGTCTATGCAGCTGTATTTCTTATACATATTTCAAGAAGAATGAGATTTGGATGAGGCATGAATGCATGAGGCACCTTACATATTTTTTACACAAGGTCATTACTAGGCTATGACTATCTAGCATTATTTGGACTTCCTAATCCTTGACACATGGTCTAACAATACTCTTTCTTTTTATTTCATGGAACCATATTTAGGAAATAAAGTATCTTGAATGCTTGGCTTATCCATGAGACTTGAATCTCTTAAATAAGGAGACATGTTTTCAACAAAGGGTTAGACTGAATAAAGGATGAAGGCCAAGTAGAAAAGGTCGTCTTCAATGAGGAGGACTAGTGCAACAAACCATATATATGAGGCATGTACGCCCGCGGTTGCTAGAGCTACCCAGAGCCATGCAAGGGAGTGGAACTTGGACTGTCGAGGGCACTAAAAGAGGCAGCACATTAATGCGCTGCCGCTTTTGTTGCCCCAGGCAGTCCAAGACCCTCTCCCATGTGAGGCATTCAAGTGATATTCAACTCTTGAACGGATGAAATAAGTTCACAAAACAAATGAGCGAGTGCAAGTCCAATGTTCAAGCATAGAGATAAGAGGAAAAATTTTACAAAACCTTGTAGACCATAGGCATCTAGGTAGCGACCATGGTAAAGAAGGTCGAATTCGAAGACAGTCCTATTTATGCTCTAGAATTGCATGAGAGACCAAAAGAGACAATGCATTAACGCACTGCCTATTTTGGTCCCTCGGGCAGTCCAATAGTCCCCTCCTTGCATAGCATTCAAAAGACCATGTGACCTATCCCTCCAAGAGTCCAATAGCATTCCAAAGACCATAAGACCTGTACACCAAAGCATACTTGTAGACAAAAGATGAAATGGTCAAAGCAACCTTTTGTTAGTATGAAAGAAAGTATTGATACATGGAGGATTGAGTAGAAAAGCCTTCATGAAAAGACATCTTGAGATGCCAAAAAGGATAGCGCGTTAACGCACTGTCCTTTTTCACCTCTCAAGGTCTCTTTTCATGAGGGTAAGGGGTAGGCATAGAAGTGCATATTTACCACCGCAATTCCATATATCCAAGTGTATAGATACCACTGCAAGTTGATATACTATGTGCATTGGAGATGAACCTTTTTCTTTTAGGACACAAGTGGGTGAATGTTCCCTAAACTGGAAATCAATTGCATTGGTAGATACATGTATTTGTGTCTAGATATGAAAAATGATATTTATTCATAAGTGTGAGTTTACACACCTTTGCACTCATATATGTCAGCAATTTGAGATATTTGTTTAAAGCTTTTTCCTCATGAGGTGTACACACTTCATGATTTGTTTGGGGCTTTGCCCTCGTGATATGTATTGCATATGTTTTCATAAACAAAACCTTTATCATATATATATGTGAAAAAGCCCTCATGATTTTTTGAGCTTATGGATAGATTTGAGAAGACCTTTGAACCTTCCGTACGTTATACTCTATCTGTTGTTATATGTTGTTTCTTGTTTTTAGTTTTGGTTTTTGTGTCTTTTCTTGATGACTAGAAAAAAAGGCAGAAAAGTTCAAGTGGCACATTCTACAAAGGTGACAAGAGGAACAAAAGTAGATCACAATGTTGAATCATCAGTAGGTGGAACGAAAGAGCAAGAAAGTGTGGTGGGTCTAGAGTTGAAGTATCATCAACTCAAAGAGATGAAGGTCCAAGAGTGGAGGAGGATGAGTTGGATGATAGTGAAGTTCAGGTGGAAGGACGAGGTGATGTGATTGGCAAATGTAGGATGCTTGATTAAGATCAGTGTCCTTGCATTCCCTTGTGTAGGTTGATACCTTATGCAAGAGTGAGAGGACTTCGTGATGATGTATCTTCACTCAAAAGTACGTTTCAAGTGGAGGGCTATCTCCCAAAGAAAGGGTCTTTCATTGTATCTGTTTGCAAGAGTAATGGAGAGGAGATAGTTGTGACAAATGATATGAGGAAGAGTTGTGTTCTCCCACTTGGAGAGAGGTGGATGAGGAGTTTGACAAAGATGTGATGTCTAACACTGACTTTCATTTTATGCCACAAAAGATGTTATTTGTTTGGGAGGGCAATCATAGGACCACTGCATGGATGAGTATTATCAAGCAAATCTTTCCTACAAACAAGAAAAGACATGTACGAGTGGTATGCACAATAATTGACCCAAGGAAAATTAGTGAGATTTCTCTCTTGGCAGGGCTACAATGAATGAATTCGTAAGTACATGGACTCTTTGAATTTTCTGCACATTTGTGTTTTATGCTACTTTGCATTTATTGATTGGGTTGTGTACTTTGCTGTTTGTTTTCTATAGAGAATTGGAGGGCTCAAGAGAGTAAAGGGAAGAAGCCATGGTTTCCATTGACAAGAGGTTATCTGGCAAGGCTTGTCTTCCATGTAGAATGTTGCATTTGTATTGACGCTTACATCTTTATCACTCCTTTGCTTTCTCTAATTGGAACTTATGTATGTAGGTTGAGTACAATACACAGCTTAAAAAAGCAATGGAGAAAATATCTACAAAGTTACCTTTAGATCAAAGGGGAGAGGCAAAAGGAAAGCAGCGTACCATAATTCAAAAGAGAATTGCTGATAGGATGGGAAAGGTGTGAATTGAATTTTCTATACTTTGTTGCATTTATTTTGAAGTTAAGTGACTGACATGTCATCTTTGGATAGGTGTTGAATTGTATAGATCCTGGTCTTGGAGAGGCTTGGTTGGAAAAGTTGTTTGCCTTGCGCTTTGATGGTACAGACTCTTGCATGACATTGGAGAAGCTCCAACTCATTGCAAAGTCCGATTTGAGATTAGAAAAAAAAAATATTTTCCTTTCTTTGTTAGAAGCCATTAAACCTATGTGAGATATCTACTTCATGCCTGTGGGTGACCTTGAGTACAGAGGGTGTGTTTCTTCTACCAATACAAATCATCTTTCATGGTGTTTGTTTGTTTCTTGCCAATGGCATGACTCTTATTTTTTAATTATAAAATTGAGTCAACTTTTACTGTTTATGCGGATTAGTAGAGAGATATTTTTGGAGAAGGTGGAGAGACAGTCATTGAAAGTGCTTGAAGATTTGAGGGTCATCACAACAATGGGCTTGCCTTTGGATACCCCTAAGGATTACACATTGCAGCAATACATGGAGGATATAAAACTAGAGGGGAGAAAACATATGTTTGTGGTGCTAAGATCAAAGGAAACAAAGATGGAGAGCAAGGGTGGAAAAAAAGGAGATGGACTATCTGAGTTGGACATGGCTGCCCATAGGGTGGTTTATAGGTATGTTGTCATTCATTCAAAGGTTCATTTTTCATTTGTCTATGTTTGTGCTATTGATTCATGTAATTACACAATCATTGATGGTTGTTCCACTTGATTTATTGACCTTTTGATGGTTTGGGACATCCAATTTTTTTTTGTTTCTTGGTTGATAGATATCTCTCCCACTTGGCAATAGAGAAAAGGATCTCTGACATTCCAAATTTGTGCAGGAGTTGGGTGGAGATTGGTCATGCTGCATGCATGTATCCACTTGGCATGCATTGTCTCTCTCAATGGGAATTAGCACATTGTCCCTGGTGGATAGATTTCCCTAAAGGACAAGTACTAGTGCGGGAAAGAGACTTGTACAATACTTATGCTTCACAAAAAGCCAATGAAGCAAGTAAGGACAAAGTGGAGGGAAGCTCAAGGAGAGATAAGAAAGAGAAAGAGAAACAAGAACATTCTACAAAAAAAGGTAAGGAAGATAAAATATGATTGTTTGTTGATGTTGTCTTCAATTCGTTTTGCCATTGCATTAATAAGTTTATGATTGCTCTCTTTCTAGATGAGGGACCATCTAGTCCTATGCGGCATGAAATGGATCACATAGAGAGTGCAAGTAAGGGTGTTGTTGTGTTCTGCATATGTAGTTGTTCTTTAACACTAGTTTTACTTGTAATTGATTTGCTTTTGCATATAGGTGGAGAATCAATCTTGGGACTTGTGAAGCAATACCTGTTCCATCGATCACAATCACCTGACATTTCCTTGGCCGGTGGCATCACACCTTTGTTTGCTTGTACAATTGGAGATTACATTGCAATGGGCAAACACTTTGCTGACTCTAAAAGAAATGATAAGTATGCTATTTTGCATGAGTTTTTTATTAGAGTGGCTAGTCGAGATCAGGACTACAAGAGGATGGGTAAGAAGGTGAAGTGGGCTTCAGATTTTATATTGCTCGATTTTCCATCTGGCTATCCACTTGATGAGAGAGGATCCACTCCTACTTGGAATGTCTTGCTCGAGGAGCATGTGCGGCATGGGCTTGCAGTTGCATCAGCTTCTTTGTTTGATAGTGGTTGGTTGGCATGCATATGTCCTTTGACAGGTAAGGCACAATAACACAATTGACATTTCACATTTTTGTGTTTCCATTCTACTAGCTTTAATTAAAATTAATTGCTTGTAGGACAATGTATTGGTTGGATGGAATGGTTTGCATATGTCCAGGGCTTGGAGGTTGTCAGACGTGTGATCATTCATGACAAGCTTCCATATGGATTTTGTAGAGAACATGATAAAAGTGATAAGGTAAGCTACCATTCCATGCATTCTATGTTTGCATTCCATGATAAAAGTGTCTTTGACAAATGTCTCCTCGTTAGTCCTATGCATGCTATGTTTGGAAGGATAAGTCCTATGCATGCTAGGTTTGCCATCTTTCATGCTATAATGCTTGCTAGTTGAAGTCAATATACTATACATGTTTTTCTCCACGTGGTTTCCAGATGCAATCTTTCAGTATTAGCTCTAATACGTAGAGCAAAGAAGAATCCAAGAGTTTTTTGGGAGGAGAGCTTTCCACTTTTCCAACAGCTTTTGATTGATCCACGTGAAGATGTATGGACTCATCACATACCTCCCTCTGCAAGGACAATCGTGCCGATGTCTTCTCAGCTAGCACGAGGTGGACTAGAGAGGAGTAGTTTTTTTATAGGTTGCATTATGTCTCTTCTCTGTGTTCCTGGAGGGCTGGTTCTAGAGATGGGTTGTGGTACAGCCTTCTCAGGCCATTGGCAGGCCTTGTTTTTCATTTGATTCAGACAACGGTATTGTGGCTAGCATTGTTGAGCCACTAGTGGCAGATCATTCTGCAAAACGGATCAGGTCAGAGCATGATGGAGAGGGGGAAGAAGAGAGAGTGGAACCTATCACAAACCCCTTGGATGAGTAGTATGCTACTGGCCCTGAGTTTTTTTGTTATATACTTTGAATGCTAAAATTGAGGACTTTGAAAGTGTTATTTAGCATCTTTATAATATGGTAGATAGTGAACATTTACGAGTGCCTTTGAATCAAGAAAGTAAAAATTTTGATGCTTTGGATAGTGGTTGTAAGGCCTTGATCTAGCAATTGATTTTTTCTGCTTTTTGTTGGTAGCGAATTTTCTTTTGTATAACACATAAGGATGGCAAGTTCTTCTTATTGGAAATTATTTTCATTGTTCCACTTTGACTTACTTTCCTTTGAAATGTATGTTTTGTTGTAGTTTGTTGCCATGCTATGCAGAAAAAATGGCAAGATTCATGACAGCCGACAAGAGATATGATGAGTGCCAATTAGATAAACCACATGCGCGCAACTACTTTCTTGATGATGAATGTCAGGGGGATTAGAACATGGTTTAAAACACCATTTTGTTCATAGAGTGATAATTGTTGTGGTGAACCATGGACACATTTGGAAGGTTTTGGTCTAGTGCATTTTGCGGGTGAAGTGGTATTTCAACAGTCATTTATGTTATGACTTTGGTAATTAGTTTATGTTCTTCAAGTGAAAGATAGGGTGGATTGTAAGTTTGATTATTGGTATGCTTATTATGACACATGCGGCTTCACACCATCACATGTCCTAAAACCCAACCATTGACACATCAGGGAACAAATTCAAGAGTATTCAAAGGTATTGGCAGATTTTTTAGTGGGTAGATTGCACATAATTCCTTTTTACAATCACATGCCTTCATTGTAAAGCATTATTGGCTATTTTTCTAGCATTTTTGCACTCTATTTGAGCCTTGTAAAGCATCTTGGCTATTCTCGACATCATTTTCCACATAAGACTTATAACATATTGGACTATATTCCAATTCCATCTTCATCAACAATTCAAATTGTAGTTGATTCCAATGTTTTTCATACGCACTTTGAGTACATTTCTTGCATCATGCCTACTACTAGAAACCTCAATTTAGAGGCATTTTCTAAGTTAGACAACTCAAATTATGGCACATGGAAATACCAAATGGAGACCATTCTTGTACTTCAAGACAAATGGGAGTATGTAGATGGGTCTACACCTCAACCATCTAGCGCACTAGCAGAACCTCCACCATTGCCACCACGGCACAAGCAAAAGGGTCTACACCTATAGTAGATCCTACCATTCCTTGAGCATAGGTGGAATGGGACAAGAAAGAAAAATATTCATATCACTTGATTAATAATATGCAAGATGTCATGCTTGGATAGCTCAACATAATGAATATATATAAGCCCCTTTAGGGTTAGGATTAGGGTTAGGAATTCCAACCCTTGTGCCTTTTAGCACTCTATGTGTTAATGCTATGCACATGTGATACAACACCTTCCCTCAAGATCAGCATCATGAAGGCCTTCCCTCAAGATGATGATTATAATTGAATAAGGATTAAACATTACATTCCATCACACTCCTTTAATAAGAATGTCCTTCCTCTACATCAAACCAAGAGCTTGTCGGTGCTTCTTGATAAGCTCTTTCCCAAGTGGTTTGGTAAATATGTATGCAAAATTTTCTTTGTTGTCACAATGTTACCATGTGATGTCACCAAGTAACACTCTTTCTTTAATAAAGTGCTCTTTGATTATTCTTGTTCACTTGATTTATTATCATAGTATATTGTTGTTGGATTTGACTCATCAAAGTAATCTATTTTTTACAATAGTCTTTTGATCCATATAGCCTCGCATGTATCTATGGTGAGTGCCCTATGATTTACTTCTATTGAAGACAAAGAAATAGTTGAATTCTTGTTTGACAACCATGATATAGCACCTTGACCAAGGAAAAATGTGTATCCTTGTGTGGATCTCCTAGTCTCATGATCTCTTGCATACTCATGTCATAGTATCCATAAAACCTTGGATGACTTCCTCTGTATTATATTCCAAACTATCTTGTACCTCTAATGTATCTCAAGACTCTTTTGGCTGCATTGTAGTGAGACTATTTTGGAGTTGCCATAAGCTATGCAAGTGAATTTACTGCATAACAAATATCTAGCTTTGTGATAGTCAAATATATATAAGATATTTGATCAGCTCTGTCGGTAGTACCTACCATTAACTATAGGCTTTTCTAGATATTTAGTAAGTTTCAAACTTTGTTCCATGGAGGTGGTTGCAATCTTGAAATTTGCCATACGAAGCTTCTTTAGGAGACTATCCACATATTTTTGTTGGCTCATGAAGGTGCTTTCTAAGTCTCTCTAGCACTCAATTCCAAGAAAATAATGCATAAGTCCAAGATCTTTCATGTCAAACTCTATTGATAAATCTTGTTTTATCTTGTTGAGATGAAGCTATCATTTCTTCCTGTCACAATCAGATCATCTATATACAAAAGTACAATAGTAATGTCTTCCCCTTGAACTTTGCAATAGAGAGTTATTAATTATTTTCACTTGTTATTTTTGGCTAGTAGAGTTTGTAGAGTTAAGTCATTTTTGGTTATTTTCATTTTTAGTTTCTAGAGAGCACACCAAAAATGACTTACCTCTCTACTACAAAGTTCAATGACATTGTAGAGTTAAGTCATTTTTGGTGTGCTCTCTAGATGTTCCCTCTCTCCTCATCTCCACTCTTCTCCTCTCCTCTCTCCACATTTGTTCATTTTGTTGGATAGGTGATCTCCATGTTGAGAAACTCCACACATTGGTGATTCCATTGAGTAGTAGCAATGAACTTGCCTTGAGAAAGCTAGATATTATAGTGTTCCTTTTGTTTAATTCTATTTAGCTTCAACATGATATATTCCTTGCTAAAATAATGATAAAGCCTCCTAAAAAAGACTTCCTTCTTAAATTTATCCCATGCCATGAAGTGATCATCTAGATACTGATCAAAAAATTTGATGGCTTTGTCCTACAAATGTGGTAGATAACTACATCAATTACTCTTTCTCTGTACTTGACTTGAAATATCATCATCGTACATAGAAACTTTTGGGAATTTTATTCTCATCTTTTGGTGTCTTATTTCTCTTAAGGACTTTGAGGTGGGCTTCCACTAAACATCTCCATTATGGGTTTCCCTACTGAACTTAGACTTTGCCTTTGTGAGATTTGTGAGGACTTGCTTTCCTATTCTTGCCAAAATTTTCCCCAATCTCCTTGAGTTGTGGAGTCTTGAATCTGTTTTTCCAATCTTCACATTGAGGACTTTGAGGTGGGATTCCACTAAACATCTCCATTATAGGCTGCACTACTAAATTCAAACTTTGGCTTTGTGAGCTTTGTGAGGATTTGCTTTCCTATTCTTGCCAAAACTTGCCCCAATCTCCTTGAGTTGTGGAGTCTTGAATCTATTTTTCCTCCCCTTCTCCCTCTCTTATTCAGCATCATATCTAGTGAATAGCTTGTTTGCTCAATATCCTCCTTTGTATGAGTTTACTCTTCATTTCAACATGTAGATTCCAATTATTTGAGCTTCTATTCTTGCTATCCACTCATCTCTCTACTGTTGATATCTTAATCACCATAAAACCCTTGCATCGTTTTTCTTCAAATATGGGCACAAAATTTTGACGGCAAGTCCTGTGAAATGAAATGATACGTCGGGCTGCTACACAACCAAGTCAACAAAAAACCTGTGAACACCATCAAGTCCTAAGCAACTACCACCGAGCAATGTAAGCAAAATGGAGTAACGAAACAAAATGGAGCAAGCAAAAGTCGTGAAGAGCCCGAGGAGATAAAATCCGATGCCAAAACGCAGACTAATTCGACTACACAGAAAGGTGTACATCCAATAGCCTAGGGTAGCAAAAGAGGCAGCGTGTTAATGCGCTGCCTCTTTTGCTGCCCCAGGCAGTCCAACTGCCACCACAGCATTTGAACTGTGGGAAGATGAGAGGGTAGGAATGGAAGGGGGTGGGGAGTGTTGGAGGAGTGTCAGGAGCATTGGGGGAAGCATTTGAGGGAGGAGACGGAAGCACCATGTCCACCATTGGCACCATGTCTAACTATGTGGTTCTTGGGCATCTTTGCGAATCCAGGAAACAGGGAGAGGATGGGAAGCTCGACATTGAGTTTAGCAAACAAAGATGGATTTATGTCGCAAGTCAATAAGAGGCAAGGCTTTGAGTCAGCCGCAATTGTTGAAATCCTAGTGTGGATTGTGGATTGTGGAGATGAAGAAGAGGAGATAAAATCCGATGCCAAAATGCAGACTAATGACTATACAGAAAGGTGTACATCCAATAGCCTGGGGTAGCAAAAGAGGCAGCGCGTTAACGCACTGCCTCTTTTGCTGCCCCAGGCTATTGGATGTGCGCCTTTCTGTATAGTCAAATTGTTAACGCACTGCCTCTTTTGCTGCCCCACGTAGTTTAACGCGCTGCCTCTTTTGCTACCCTAGGCAGTCCAACTGCCACCATATTATGTTTGGTGAGGCAACATCACTGGAGCAGAGCAGAGATACTTCGACTATGGAGGTTGATTCTGGGATGATGACAAAGAAGCCATCAGCTGGAGCAGGCGACGTGAGGTCATGCATATTGGCATCAGCAATAGAGCTGAAGCTCAGCAAAGCGTGATGCATTGTCATCTTTGTAATCTCTAGAGCTGTGGGAGGAGCTGAATGTGCCAGAACTTGATCGAGCAACAAAGAAGGACATTGGAGCTTGATCATGGAAGCTAAATGAGTTTGATGAGAGGTTGATCGATCAGAAGAGATTGATGCTAGCAGAATTAGTGTGAGAGCTCGATCGATCACAAAAGCTCAAGCTCGGTTGATGATCGATCGATCGATCAATCATAGAATATATAGAGGTTGTTGCTGGGCAGATCGAGGATCGAGGGAAGCTAGGATCGGTGGAGACACTTGCGGGATAGTGAAGTCACAGCCCTGTGCACGGTAAAAGATAGACATGGGCTCTCAACATTCATAGGTTAGATCTAAAGTTAATAAAAGAAGAGATGAAGCTTGAACAAACGATTCTCAGAACAAAGCAATCGTGAAAGTGTCGTTGAAGAAGCCCAGCTGCTTGAGTGATATCGACATTTAGAAAACTTTTGAGTGTATCATGCACAATAGAATCCAGTTTTGGGTAGGATTTGTCGTAGAAATCCAAAGATAGTCCTTTTTGCAAAGGAGCTACTAAGAGTACGTTCCCACGCTTGGGAAACCCAGAGAAATGCTGGAAATGCCTGAGCTTTGATTCGTTCCCATGTCTCGCCTCAAGACTTTAGAAGCACCTGCAATGCCGTAGTGGAGACAAAAAAATCCCTCTCTACCTGGGCATTATGGGGTTAGATCCCAAAAAAATGCATTGGAGCCCATACAGGGAGGTTGATACATCACTTCCAACATATTATGAACAAGCAAAGCCGAGCTAGTATCAGGAGTTATGCTTCGTAACATATTATGAACAAGCAAAGCTGAGCTAGTATCAGGAGTTATGCTTCGTAACATAGTCTCTTCTAACCAAAGCTGAGCTAGTATCAGTAGTTAGCCCACAAGCACAGTTAGGTGGTGGAAAAGCCACATAGGATGATTGAGTGAATCTAGGAGTAGATTGAGGAGATGATTGAGGAGCTTTGAGGTCATCAGTGATGTCAGTGACCTT
Source organism: Dipteris shenzhenensis (assembly GCF_047967505.1). NCBI lineage: Eukaryota > Viridiplantae > Streptophyta > Polypodiopsida > Gleicheniales > Dipteridaceae > Dipteris > Dipteris shenzhenensis. Next base: position 21,642,930 of record NC_141597.1, on the reverse strand, counting down.
GTATGAGGTGCCTACTTAAGGACCTCTTTCTTCTTCATTCTATAAGCAAGTATTCTGATTTTGTGTCCACTCTACTCTTTCCTTTTAGTATTCCAACAGAAGCTCGGTGGTTTGATCACCACCATGCCCCCTTCTCTCTCTCTCTCATGCCCTTTTCTCTTGTCCCGCTTGAATCTACACCCCCCCTCTTTCTGTTTTGCAACCCCCTTCTCTGCACACCTTATTCCCCCACCTCTCTCTCTCTTTCTTTCTCTCTCTCTCTCTCTCTCTCTCTCTCTCTCTCTCTCTCTCTCTCTCTCTCTCTTTCTCTCTCTACATGCATGAAATTATGCCTGTATGTATGTATGTATGCATTCTAACTAAAGGTCCTATTTTTTAGCCACAACCAAAATTAGTTATAGACAGGGTCTTAACTATATATCCAGATCCAACTAACACAGAGGACTCATGATTTTGCAAAGCTCATAAAAAGGCCCACCTATGATAAATTCCAAAAGGTAAATTCAGAGCCACATCACATTACTAAGCATGTAGCCCACCAACTTGAAAGGAAGGTAACAAGTAGAGTAAGATTATCAATATCATAGTGGTCTTTTTCAAGCTAAAGGTCTAATCATCGTCAAAGCATAAGCACACACCATATCAACCAGTAGAGTGAGATCTACCATCTCCCTTGAGTATTATGGGGTAATGCTTCATTGTAATCACGTGACTGAGCTAAGCAACAAGCAATAGCTTCCATGGATCCTTAAAATATGAAACCAAATTGAGCTACAACTATCATCCAAGGCACAACTAATAAAGCAAAGCATACATCTACATTATGTGAGAGGAGAACCCGCCATGCAAGTGGAAGGCCTTAATCCTCTGTTGTAAGAGGATGGAGTCAATATCATAAGAGAATATACCCAAGGCTTCCTATTGAGCTACTATAATTAATGGTAGATCATGTAAAAATCTAGGGTAGAATAGCTTTGAAGTATAGACTTCAAAAGATGTTGTAAGTCATCTTGGACAATTGAACGACAAAGGCCCATCCTATAGCTACATTAGACAATGTCCATAGCTCATAAGAGTCATAGTGCTCAGAAACCACCATGCAAAATGTAAGAGATCCTCACTGATTGTCATTAATGATCATAATCCAAGAAAGATTCCCAAACCATCTAGATCTATTGACAACCACTAGGGATGTTTACGTAGCCCAATCATCAATACCATTTTGTCAATCAAAACTATGGATGGACTAGCCATGCCACATATTTAATACATGAGGCCGAAGGTTCTAAGCTTAAAAAATATAGCCATCCATATGCAAGGAGGTGGTCATGAACCACTTCACTGCCTGATAGGGAAGATTTCTTCAAGACACACATGATGCTCAAGCTGATATGACCATCGCACTATTTGCTACATGTTTATTACTTAGGGTCTCCACAGCTATCAACAATTAGTTCAAAGGGAAAATCAATGAAAAATCAATTACACAATATGACAATGATGTCAACCAAAGTATATAACACAAGCCAAAAGAGAGACTCATAGCCAAGATCATTATGACAAATGCACACTATGAACAGTTGGATGGTGACCCATACCACATTTTGAGGCCCTCAAAGTAACATAGTTGTACTTCACTCAAGCACAGTCATATTTCTACTTTTGAGGATGCACATATAGATCACTAGATGATGATTAGAAATCAAGAAACATAGCTAATAGCCATGGATCTAAAACTTGGTTGGGGGTCATATAGCATAAAGAAGTAGGGAATTGTTAATACTATCAAATCTCCATGGCAAACTCTCCAAAGAAGCATAGTTGCAAGTGCCACTGTGTTAGCACCTTAACCAAAAGAGGGGGAGGTGAGAAAGCTAGATAAATGAGGAACTAAAAGGTTCAAAAGGACATTCCAAACGTCTATGCCCTTCAAAGGGTCACCTACAAATAGGGCAAAGGGAGGAGATTCGAGTGGGCATGTGATGAAAACTCGCAAGGCAAGTAGAATGAGAAGTGAGTGGGCATTGGAGGAGGGGCAGTTCCATGCAATCAGCCTGAGAATGGCAAGTGAGAGATGGAGCTAAAGAGGGGGTTTCCATTTTTTGAGCAAAAACCCCCGAGTGATGAGCAGACAAAAGGTGGGAGGGGTCAAAATATATAGGCTCAAGTCATTTTTAGGGAGCAAAAAATTCCAAATTATTTCAATTTTACGACTTTCAAAAATCCTTTCTTTTCCTTTCACCATTGGTGGGATCATGAAATTTTGAGCAAGCATCCTCTTTACAATTCCTCAGGATGACCTAAGAAAAATATATAATGCCTTTTTAATAGACCCTCTAAGTGTATTTTGCCAGAGGATTATGGTTAAAAGAGCTTGCCCCAACCCTATTCTACCGACGAAATACCCTTGGAGAGCCTACGCAAAAGGGGTCATAACTTTTGATCCTTAGCTCAGATTGAGGAGCTATAAATAGGAAAAATGTTCAAAATTTCATGATCTATGCAATGGTAGGCTTAAAATTATAATTTCTATAGTTATAAAGAGATAAATTAAAATTTTCAATATGTATATGAGAGTTACAACTTCTCCCTAATTCATATTATGGTAGGAAGGAGTTCAGTACCACATTTCCTTAAAACTACTTAGGTTTGGAGAATTGGGAATATTTTGAAAATCCCTCCCTTGCCTTCCCATATTCAATAATGTATTAGAGATTAATTTATGATCGATTATAATGGCTTCAAGTATGAGGTTTCCAATATCTTTTTCCTACTCATCCAAGGAAGATGGTATACATTGTTATATGAGAGCTTCAAATATGGGATTGCTAAAGATTAGGGAAACTCTTTTAAATTTATTGAATTACCATCATCCTCAAAAGAGAGTATGGTAGGGAGGTAATTATAGGAGTTTCTAAAGTGTTCACTATTTGTTCATATATAGATGATGTTCTCTAAAATGAGGGTTATAATGAAAAATAAGTGTGCGAGGGTAGGTTAGCTGCAATGATGAGCAGTTCAGTTCTCCAAGTGGTTGAGTCTTCAAGGGTCTCTAACCGACAAACGGTTCTTGTACGCATGCTATGACTAGCATTCTGACTATGTTCTTTACACAGTTGTTGAGAGAGCTCTTGCTCCAGAATACAGTGTTCTTCAGTGTTGTGTCTTCTATTCGCATTCTTTGTATTCTTTATGTAGATAATACGTGTATCGCTTTATCTCTATTTCCTGTAGCGTCTGCGCTGAGTTATGACGCTACACATTGGTGATCACGATGTGCATTCTTACCATCATGAAAGGGATGCGTGATCTGGCGATTGAGTTGCCCCCGACAAGGCATTTTGGGCGAGCTCATGTTGTCTGTTCCTTGCTGTCACTGCGGATGCACTTCACATGGAGGTTTGCACACCGTAGCACACACTTCGATGGAGCTTCAGAAGGTGTGGTGATTTGATGAGATGCTCTCATTCTTGACTATCGGCATAATGCCCAAGTACATGAATAGAGACCAAAGGAAACAATTGGCACTACGGAGCCGATCTTTTGAAGCAAGTCTTAGGCCAGCTATATTGACGGTGACATCTAATGGAGGCCCTGCTACGGTGTGTTCAGCCTCATGAGCAAGAGGCAGTAATGGAAGCTCATTGCAGGGTTTTGGGTGGACATTTTGCAGGGGAAATAACCCAAAGAAAATTCTGCAAGCAGGATTATGGTGGCCAACCATGCAAAAGGATGCCAAATGGTTTGCAAAGAGTTGCGACCTCTGCCAGGCAGTTGGGCCAACCTATAGATCATGATCAAATGCCACTTAACCCCATTTTGCCTCTAGAGCCATTTTAGAAGTGGGTTTTAGACTTCATGGGTCCATTCAATCCAGCAGCTGCCCACACATGGAATTGTTACACTCTGGTATCAAATGCCACTTAACCCCATTTTGCCTCTAGAGCCATTTTAGAAGTGGGTTTTAGACTTCATGGGTCCATTCAATCTAGCAGCTGCCCACACATGGGAATTGTTACACTCTGGTAGCAAATACTGTAGCAAATGGGTGGAAGCTTGGGCTTTGTGGGATAATACCACAAATTTGGTTGTGAAATGAGTCCAACCCTCCTGCAAGGATTGCTAGCAAGCAAAGCACCTGCGCCTCTATGATAGCCTTAGCAACAAGCTACACCACAGGACCTACAAGCTCTACAACAACTCCTACCTCCCAGCGGCCGTCGTCAACCCAGATCCGGTAATTCACCTACGGCTAATCACCACTCAAAGCCAGGCAACAGCGACGGCCTCCCTACAGCAGCTTCTACACGACTCCAGAAGCTAAGCCTCAAGCCTCACACCAAAGCATCCAGCACGATGGGTAGTACCCGGCTAACCGACAAGAGCAACGCCCCGTCTGAGACGCTCAACAAGCCAAAGCTCCATGAGATGCAATGGCTAAGGCTACAACACCAACCAACGCCCAAGCCTTACCTCTGCCTACATTCAAAACTACAGCTTCTAGCACCCGGTTGATCTCATCGACAGACTCCTGCATAGCCAGCTATCCACCTCTCCAACAAAGCTACAGCTAACGAGCTACTCACATAAGCTCCTGAGGCGGTTTCATCTTCATGGGCCTCTAATCAACAGCGCTCCTACAACTAGCGCTCCCGAGCTCCAAGCTCCTCTGATCAACAACATGCGATGCCTCTCCATTGCCAATGACCTTCTCAGTGATAACAGCTTAACAGGCGACCCTCCGATCTCCTAAACTCCAAAGCTCCTTCACGCCATGGGCGGACCTCCATATCTGCACAAACAGAGGGCGCGATGCTCCCGCGACTAGATCTCCAAGAGCTCCACCACCTTGGAAAAGCTACATGGCATGCGTGCCATGTCATACCAAGACCCTATCCCAAGGTCACCACTCACCTTAGGAGTGGTCTACGAGTTGTTGACATGTGGCAACTTATCTGCCATGTCAGCGGCTTCCTGCATCTGCCACATTAGCCCACTGGCCCCCGCCTTGGATGTGCATAGTTTTCGAGCAACTCAAAGAAATATACAATTCTTTCTTAATTTCTCTTTTATGGAACCATATACTTAATTATATTTCGTCATATATAGATGAACAAATAGTGAACACTTTAGAAACTCCTATAAATACCTCCCTACCATACTCTCTTTTGAGGATTATGGTAATTTAATCAATTTAAAAGAGTTTCCCTAATCTTTAGCAATCCCATATTTGAAGCCCTCATATAACAATGTATACCATATTCCTTGGATGAGTAGGAAAAAGATATTGGAAACCTCATAGTTGAAGCCATTATAATCAATCATAGATTAATCTCTAATACATTATCAAATATGGAAAGGCAAGGGAGGGATTTTCAAAATATTCCCAAGTCTCCAAACCTAAGTACTTTTAAGGAAATGTGCTCTCTACTAAACTCCTTCCTACTATAATATGAATTAGGGAGAAGTTGTAACTCTCATATACACATTATTTTTAAATTTTATCTTTTATAGCTATAAAAAGTATAATTTTAAGCCTACCATTGCATAGATCATGAAATTTTGAACATTTTTCCTTTTTATAGCTCCTCAATCTAAGCTAAGGAGCAAAAGTTATGACCCCTTCTGTGTAGACTCTCCAAAGGTATTCCACTGGCAGAATAGGGTTGGGCAAGCTCTTCAAACCATATTCCTCTAGCAAAATATACTTAGAGGGTCTATTAAAAAGGTATTATATATTTTTCTTAGGTCATCTTGAGGAACTGTAAAGAGGATATTTGCTCAAAATTTCATGATCCAACCAATGGTCAAAGGAAAAGAAAGAATTTTTTAAAGTCATAAAATAAGTCACCACTTGGACATTATATATGTATATTATATAAAGGTATATCTATATCTATATCTATTTATCAATATTTCATGTTTACTTACATATTCCTTGAAATAATTTGGAATTTTTTGCTCCACAAAAATGACTTGAGCCTATATATTTTGACCCCTCCCACCATTTGTCCACTCGTCGCTCAGGGGTTTTTGCTCGAAAAATGGAAACCCCCACCCTCGTGCCATGTCACCACCTTATCTTGACCTGTGTACATGCCACATCATCATATTTGGCCACATCAGCAAGGCAGCCATGATATCATTGCAAGCTCAATTGCCATGTCATCACTCATCTACCACATCACATGTGCCACATCACTTGTGCCACATCATCTGCCATGTCACCTATGCCACATCATCTTATCTACTACCTTATTTGCCTAGTCAGCAAGTGAAAGTCAAAGTGCCACATCATCACTTTGACCAATCAAAAGTCAACTACCACCTCATCATTGCCACATGACACACTGTCCCTGCCAAGCACACTAACCTCCTGCTTGGCACACTTGGCATTTTGCATGTGCACCCAGGTGCCACCTCAACTCACTGCTTCACAAACACACCTCTTGCTAGGCATAGTTGCACTCCTTTTGCCCCTCCACCTAGATCAAGTCGTATCTCTTGATCCAAGAAGAATTTGAGGGCACTCCAAAAAGGAAAGTCGCTTGGTTTTTCATGCTCTACATGCTCGTCACATCATGCACACATTTTGGTGCAAGTTACACTCACTTTTGAGCTTCGCCCAGCAAATCCACTTCCTACACTCACATTCGCCTCTACATCGACGCATCTGACTCAGCACTTAAAAAGAACAAAAGAAAAGAAATTATTTTCTGTTCTTTCATCACTCAATGGTTGGTATAGATCCAGATCAGAGTAGACTAGATCGCCATAGAGGGGATGCTTTGAATCTCCCCAAGTTGCCAATCTAAGCCATGCCCAAAAATCTTGACTAGTACCTACTCAGAGTCAATCCATACGCTCACATACTATTTCACATCATCACATTACCTGAAACCTGACGTTCATCAGTTCAGTGAGAAATATTCAAAGTGTTTAGAGGCATTAGCCAATTATTTAGTGGGCAGATAGCATATGATTTGATTTCATATACACATGCCATCATTGTAAAGCCTACTTGGCTATTTCACGGCATTATGTACATCATTTCAACCTTGTAGAGCCTCTTGGCTATTCCTGGCATCATTTGCCACAAGCCTTGTAACACAAATCGGAGTTTATATATTGCAATTCTATCTTCACCACTGACAGTTTAGATTTCACTTGCCACAGTCAATGTTTTGAAGTGGATTCATATAGTGATTTTCACGACACTTTGAGTACATTTTCTGCACCATGTCTATAACTAGCAACCTCAATCTAGAGGCATTTGCTAAGCTAGAAAACTCCAATTATGGCACATGGAAATACCAAATGGAGACCATTCTTGTACTTTAGGATAAATGGGAGTATGTCGATGGATCTACACCTAGACCATTGGATGATCTAGCCACCAGTAGCTCTACTCCACCTGTTGTTATAGCACCAGCATCGAGATCTACAATGGGATCTACAACTACACAAATAGTTTCCACACCTGTAGCAGATCCTGCCATTGCCTGGAGCTCAGGCAAAATGGGATAAGAAAGATAAGTACGCATATCATGATCGAGCAAAATGTGCAAGATGTCATGCTAGGACAGCTCAACACAGTCAAGACATTGAAAGAAGCATGGGATATGTTCCTAGCTCTCTATGAGTCCAAGAACACATCCAGGATTCTCACACTAAGAAACCAAATCAACCAGAGTTTCCACAACAGTAGAGCAAAACCGGTCAATAGTAGCAAGAGAGACTATGAATCCAGCAGAAATGGTTCAAGTAATAATGAATGGACTAGGAGAGGGATACAAGAATCTAGTCCAAAATTGACATTGGAAGAACTTCAGTTAGTCCTACTTGGTGAAGAACTCAGGACACAGGCCAGGTAGATCATTCCAAAAAGTGGTCATCATCAGCAACAAAATCAGTAAAGTCAAAATCAACATCAGCATCATCCTCAACAACATCAAAATCAACAAAGAGAAAATCATTCCAATCAAGGGAGATTTCAAGGACGAGGGAATGCGTCCACCAACGTATCAAACATTCAGTGCAATTACTGTCACAAGTTTGGACACTATGAAAGAGATTGCCGCAAAAAGTAGTACGACCAAGGCAGTCAATCCAACAGTAATCGAGGGAATTTCCGCGGTAGAGGAAATCCATGGTGGACATTCTAGTCTCACAGTCATTTTGCAAATGAACATGGGAATATGTTTCTTGCAAGCAAGGAAATACATCAAACTGATACATTGTACCCAGACCACTGATTACAATCCCAAAGAGGATTTCAGCTATCAAGTCAACCAAGCAGAACAGGATCCTTGGTACATCAATACTAGTGTGCATAATCTCACATGACAAATCATCAAGAATGGTCCACAGAGATGAAACCATTAGAAGGTCAGAAAAATGTCATCTATACATTAGAAGTTCAAGGGATAGGTGTTATCCCTATGAACAATTTCACTGGTATGAAAGGATTGGTGAAAGATGTGCTCTATGTTCTAAAACTTAGCAAGAACCTTTTGTCAGTAGGTCAAATGATGGAACACAACTATCGAGTCATCTTTGACAGAGATGAATGCACTATCAGAGACAAATCCAGAAGATGTCAGCTCTAGTAGCAAAAGCTGTCAAGGAAGGACGCTTGTACCAAATGCTAGCTACAATACCAAATAAGCATGCCATGTTAGCTCAACCACAACAGATGCCACTATCTGCAAAAGGGCACAAGAGATATGGTCATGTTAATTTCAAGTACTTGTTAGATCTCAGGAATCAAAATATGGTAATCAGGATTCCTAAGCTACAGTTTCTTGGAAAAGTTTGCGAAGCATGCTACTTCGGCAAACAAAAGAGAACCAACTTTGGTATAAGTACCTCTCATGCATGAGGTATTCTTGATTTGATTCATAGAGATGTATGGGGTTATGCCCAGGCCTGTAGCATTAATGGTTCACTTTATTACTTGACTTTCATCTCGACGACTACAACAAATATTGTTGGGTCTACTTTCTGAAAGAGAAATCTGAAGTATTTTTCAGATTTCAAGAATTCAAAGCCATGGTAGAAAACTAGACATGCAAAAAGATCAAAGTCATGAGATCAGATAGAGGAGGTCAATACATGTCTTCAGCATTCATGAACTTTTGCAAAAATCACAGCATTCGAAGACAATTCACTTGTGCAGATACTCCTCAGCAGATTGCAAGAGCTAAAAGGAAGAATGGGACTTTAGTAGACAGTGCTAGAGCAATGCTTAGTGAAAAGCATCTTTTGAATTAGTATTGGGCAGAAGCAATAGCCACTGTAAACTATTTGCTTAATCGGCTTCCTACCAAACCGATACAAGGTATGACTCCTTATGAAGCATTCACTGGACACAAGCCACATGTTGGGCATACATGATGATCATCACAGGAAATTGGATGTGAAGTCATGCAAATGCATCATGGTTGGCTACAGTGAAGAAAGAAAAGCATACAAGTTGTATGATCCCATCAACCGCAAGGTCATTATCGATAGAGATGTAATCTTTGATGAGGAATCAGAATGGAAAACCTCAAATACACAAGAGATGGAAGCATCAACTTCACAATCATCCATAGAAAAGGTTGATGAAGAAGAGCAAGAATTGCCAGAAACATCCCAAGCAGAGCCACAGCAGCTCAAACGGTCTACTAGGGAAAGTAGACCTCCAGTCAGATTGACATATGCTTAGAAAGGCAAAGCAATTCAGGTTGAAACCACCAACTATGCTCTTATGACTACCATCATGGCTATAGAAGAGCCAGTGTACTTCAAAGATGCAGTAGAGAAGCCAGAATGGCAAACTGCTATGAATGAAGAAATGGATGCTTTGTATAAGAATAATACTTGGAAATTATGCGACCTTCCACCAGGAAAGAAGGCTATAGCAAACAAATGGGTATACAAAGTGAAGTACAATCTAGATGGAAGTATTCAAAGATACAAATCCAGACTAGTTGCAAAAGGATTTGCACAGCAATATGGTCAGGACTATGATGAGACTTATGCTCCAGTAGCAAAGATGGATCCCATACAGTTCTTGATATCACTAGCTGCACTCAGCAGATGGAATGTGTATCAACTCGATGTCAAGAATGCATTTCTCAATGGTTACCTAGACGAGGAAGTCTACATGCAACAACTAGCAGGTTATGTTGAACCAAGAAAGGAGAATAAGGTTTGACATCTTAAGAAGAGTCTCTATGGCTTAAAGCAAGCAGTCAGAAGTTGGTACAGTAGAATCGACAAGTATTTTGCTGATCTGGGATATAGCTTCATCAGAAAACCAAAACAAGACTTATCTACAGAGTTCGACATGAAAGATCTTGGACTTATGCACTAGTGTCTTGGAATTGAGTCCTGGAGAGATTCAAATAGCACATTCATAAGTCAACTCAAGTATGTTGACTGTATCTTGAAGAAGTTTCATATGGCAGATTGCAAGATTGCAGCCACTCCTGTGGAACAGAGTTTGAAACTTACTAAAGATTCAAAAAGCCTACAGTCAATGATAAGAACTACAAGCAACTCATCGGATCTCTTATATATCTGACTATCACACGGCTAGATATTTGTTATGCAATAAGCTCACTAGCACAGTTTATGGCAAATCAAAAACAGTCTCACTGGAATGCAACCAAAAGAGTCTTGAGATACATCAGAGGTACAAGACAATTTGGAATAGAATACAGAGGAAGTCATCCACGGTTGCATGGATAATGTGACAATGACTATGCTGGAGATCATGAGGCCACGCGATCAACACAAGGATATGCATTTTTCCTTGGTCAAGGTGCTATGTCATGGTTGTCAAACAAACAACCAACTATTTCTTTATCTTCAACTGAAGCAGAATATAGAGCACTCACTACAAGTGCATGTGAAGCTATATGGCTTAGAAGACTATTGTCAAAAACAGATTACTTTGATGAGTCAAAGCCAACAACAATATACTGCAATTGGCTCAAGAATTGGCCAAGAATCCAGTATATCACTCCAAGACAAAACACATTAATGTCAGAGAGCACTTCATCAGAGAAAGAGTGTTACTTGCTGACATCACACTGTAGCATTGTGATAGCAAAGAGAATGTTGTAGACATCTTTACCAAACCACTCGGTAAAGAGCTTTTCGAGAAACACTAACTAGCTCTTGGTTTGACGTAGAGGAAGGGCATTCCCATTAAAGGGTTGTGATGGGAATGTAATGCTCACTCCTTCTTCGATTCCCCATAATCATCATCTTTAGGGAAGGCCTACTTCATGATGTTGATCTTGAGGGAAGGTGTTGAGATTTTACACTCAACATCATGTGATCATGTGTGCATAGCACCATCATGTGATCATATGTGCATAGCACTAACCCAATAGAGTGCTATAAAGGAAAGGGTTAGATGTCCTAACCCTAACCCTAAATGGGTTTGTATATATTCTACATTTTCAACTAAATCGAGTGTACAATTAGTCATTTATGGTGTGCTCTCTAGCTATGCCCTCTCTCCTCATCTCCACTCTTCTCCTCTCCCCTCTTCATATTTTGTCACTTTCTGTAGATGCTGCGTGTATCACTTTATCTCTATTTTTTGTAGCATATGCGCTGAGTTATGACGCTACAATCGGATTGTGTGTGCATACATTGTTCAGGGAGAAAGAGAGAGAGAGAGAGAGAGAGAGAGAGAGAGAGAGAGAGAGCGAGTTGTTATGGATAAAAATGTGTAGGCAGCCATGCAGGTTGCCATGTGTCCTAAGTGATGCTGAGTGCAGGGGGTCCCAATCCCCTACCTCTTAGCCACGTCATACCTCCTCTCCTCCCCAAAAAGTGCCGAGAGGGATAGGAGAGGAGGGTCTAATAAGCTCTTATATATCCAAGGCCCCCAAGGGAGCTCTAATGCTTATGGGATTTTAGATCCCCAAATCCATGTGTCATAGCCACGAACCTCCTTCATTAAACCATGCTCCACACACTATTTGATGGGTGAAAGCCACCACCTCCAATACCCCCCCGTGTGACCAAAACTCGAGGCAAACCAAACTTGGTGCTGACCAAACCCGACCACAGCCAACACAAGGTCGACGAGTCAATCAACAAGGACCAGCCACCAATAAATTCCACAGGTACATCTACCAAATGCCACAAGGGAGTTTGCCACGTGAGAGCATTCAAGAAGGAACAACCGTCATAATGTCACACTTTGAGCCACCACATAGATTGCAACAATCGGCCACCACAGAACTTCCAACTGCCATGTGTCGTCAATGCAGGGGCCATGCCCAGTAGATTCCACAGTCCGCAGGTTTGATCCCTACTTTGATACCACTGTAGGCAATCGTGCAGGCTGCCACATGTCCTAAGTGACACCGAGTGCAGGGGGTCATACCCTGCCACCTCAACCCTGGTCCCTATGCACACCATATTTTATTATATTATTTCCACACACACACATATTTATGCCTTTTACCTTGGAGGTGGTGGCCTTCACACCTCAAATAGTGTGTGGAGCATGGTTTAATGGAGGTTTGCGGCTGTGACACGTGGATTTGGGGATATAAAATCCCATAGGCATTGGAGCCCCCTTGGGGGCCTTGGATATATAAGAGCTTATCAGACCCTCCTCTCCTATCCCTCCTGAGACTTTTTGGGGAGGAGAGGAGATATGATGTGGCTAGGAAGTGAGGGATTGCCCCTCAAGGGTCTGCCTCATGCTATGTCAAGGATACATCTAGTCTCATAGTTTCTCATGCCATCTTACGGTGATCAAGGATAAATCTATGGCTAGGATTTCATGCTAGCAAAGGTGCCCAAGGGTCAAGGTTTACAAAAATGGGATTGACCCCCCCAAAATGGTTATCTCCCTTGCATGTGCAAGGATGAATCTTAGGCCTTTGTGTGGACCTAGTTTCTCATTTTTGCAAAAGGTACCATGGGGGTAAACACATATCACATGGCCTACATCATATGGTGACCAGAGGTGATTTACAAAAGACAAAACACATAACATTCTTTTTGCAGTACTATTCCAGGCAGGGAACCTCAAAATTTGACCAAGTGATGATAAATAAAGTTCAAAAGACATTGCTCAAAAGGCATAGTCTGTATCTTCTACCACAAAGTTTGATTCTTCATTTGTTGATGGAGTTATCTCTTCAACCAGATTTTCTTTGTTGTTGATGTAGCTCTTTTTCACAAGATATGCTTCATTCTCTTTGGAGTTGTAGGAGGAGCCATTGTTGAAACCTTCATTGATGTAGTTCTTTTCCTTGTTCTCCTTGATCTTGTTCTTATCTTCAAGCTCTTCCTCAATGTGGCTGGTCTTTCCACAAAAGCATTCTAATATTTTGTGAATAAGTATCTTCATCTTTGAGTGCTTACCTTTGGCACCAAATATCTTGTCAAAGTGTCTTCCATGCATCATGTGAATTGTCCTTCCCATCAATGTGATGAATATATTCATCAATAAGACCCAAAGAAACAATTGCTAGAGCCTTTTTATCTTTTACTGTCCATGCTATTTCACCTTTTCTTGTTGACAGTTTCTTCTTCTTTCCACAAGCAATATTCCATAGACCTTTCTTCATGAGAATGAACTTGATCTTGGTCTACCAAGTATGGAAATAATGACCATGTATCTTACTCATATTAGCCATTAGAAAGGTCTTACCTCTTACAAGGCAGTGTCTATTCCTTCACAAAATAGTATTCAAACATATTCAATTCAAAATATATCATAAATGCATCATGAGCATTTACCAAAACTGTCAAACTGCAGGACAGTGCTCTAAAGATAAGACTAAAAAATGCCTCAAATCACTTCCAATGGTCAAACATCCAAAAGAACAAAGATAACTGAGATAATAATGAAACTTTCTAGCACTTAACCATATTCAATGGTTCATCTTAGAAGTAGATATCACTGTTACCCCCAAATTGAGCAATCTAAATTTGAAGGGTGCAATTGAAGCTGAAGAGAAAAGCTTTGAGAGGGCTTTCAAAGGCAAATGGAAGCCTGACTACCAGAGAGAATCCTCAGCCAAGCAGAGGCGCAATGTTGCATCAGATCGCCTGGGACAATAACATCAAACTTGACTATTTTTTGCATTTTCTCCTTCGTTTGTAGACCAAATGCACTCAAAATTGAACAACATCTAGGTGATGAGGTTGCCCACCCATGGCTTAGAGGAATTGACGAAATGTTGTGTCTGTAGATGAAATTTCTTGAAAGATCAGTGAGCAGAGATCGTGTGGACACGGGTGCTCACATTAAAATTCTATCAATCCCAACGGTGAAGAGGTGCGCCCTATTTGGGGAAGCTGGAGCCAAAAGCATTGTGAAAGTTAACGGTTGGATCTAGAGAAATTGATGCTATAAGATTTGGGCAGAATTGGGAAAAATGGGAGAGATATGGAACAAGGTTGAAGAAGATGATGAGGTGGCAGCCTAGGAGTCTACAAGCTCAAGGAGGATCATGGCTCTAATACCAAATGTTGGAACGTGGGGGAGAATAGATGCATTGTGGCCAGAGGAGTGAGAACACAAAAGATGTAGCAATGGGTGTTCTATTCATTGTGAGAGGGAAGTCCCTCTTTTATAGAATGGAGAGAGGGTGGCCTAAATCAATGGCACCTCTCCTACATCAAAGGAGGTAGCTCCTAAATCATAGGAACTCCATAATCATAGGCACCACCCCATGTGGGGGCCTTTGCATTACATCATCACCTGTGTCATGGCCTATGGCACTAAGTGTGCCTCTTCTATACACACACACACAACCATATGACTGCTAGTGGATGCACACATGCACCTAGCAAACCCTTGATCACACATATCCCAACAGAGGTGCCTTTCATAATAGAAGAGGAGCTTTTTTAGAAAGTACCCTCAAGAGGATGGATTGACACCGTCCTTCTTTAGGTGCTTCTAGGAGCACATCCACACTCCCCTGTAGTTGGCTTTCTAAGAGATATGAACAAATTTGGCTCATTGGAGAGGATGGATTGATATCGTCCTTCTTTAGGTGCTTCTAGGAGCATATCCACAGTGCCCTTCCATTGGCTTAGGGAGGATGGATTGATAACATCCTTCATTTGGTGCTTTTGGGAGCACATCCACACTCTTCTTCAGTTGGCTTTCCTCACGAGATATTCGACTCTAGCTCGCCTCCCCAGTATCATGAGACGAGAAATCACTAATTCGTTTAGTAGATATTAGAACATTATTATATATTATACAACACTGATGGTGTAACATGTATATTTGTATTTATGATAGACACCGCCTGAATTGTTATGGCGGTGGATCATCTTAGTAGATTTAACTAGCACTACAGCATGCAAGGACCTTACCAACATTGTCTATTGACGACAATTCACAGGTGTGGGCACAAAAATCATTGGTACTCCTAGAAAATTGGCTTAGAACCAACTGGATACGGAAGAAATTGGTTGTAACCAGTGTCAGATTCCTAAGGAAATGTTTCTAGTTCTTTCTTTTTGAAAAAGAAGAGGTGGCTTCCATAACCTATGGACTATTAGAAACCAACCATTGTATCTTGAGTATTGGTCTCACGACTTCAATCCAAACAAGCCTAGTTTCCTATCACTCTCCTTGTTGTCACTGTCATGTATTCTGGTCGATGACTATCATTTCCATGGACCAATATTGAACATTTTGAACCCCTCTTTCTTCTTATGCTCACCGGTTCTGTTATTGGCCTATTCATCTCAGGAGATTGTATCCCAGCCTCTTCAATCACATGTGTGATAAATCCACAAGAATATTTCTGTCCCCTTTACTAGACCCACTACCATTAAGTATTCTTCGCCGAAGAGCATCCAAATTTGGTCATGTACCCAAGTGTCTTCCATTAATAAAGGCATTGTAGTGGGCACTCTGAAGGACACTCATTGCAAGATCTGCTGCACAAGCATCATACAATGTTATGTTTTTTGCATATCCATGTGCTGCTCTCATGCTAGAATGTTTTGTCTCTGAAAGGTTCACTGTAGGAACAAATCTAGAGTGCTCTTCTTGCCGCAAGAACATTCCCCCCCACTGGTTGACTCTAACATCCCACCAAGCAAGCCACATATGCAATGTTGGTAGCTCACCCTCCTTCACATGAATCGGGGACCAATACAAATTCAATGTTTGTTTGCATTGGTCTGCAGAAGTTGAAGTTGTTGCCTCTCTCCACTTCCGACATAGAACTTTATTCTCCTCCTGAAATTGTGGCTTAATGCATCGTCTGGTGTGCTCAACCATGCTCATCTCCCAATGGAAAACACAAGTTCTTTCTCTACCATCCATGACATTTTCAAGTCCACCATTGTAAATAGTGCGGACAGCCAGCCAATTTGCTCCTGATCCATCTGCCATGAATCCACGGAATTCAGGTTTTTTAAAACCATTCTTCTCAATTGTATTGTTCAATAGCTCCTAGAATCGAACTTGAGCATGGTTATCCTCCACCTTGAATTCACATATTGCTATAGTTAATAGTTCCCTTATGAATGGGTCATACACATGAGCACCCATTGTTGACCATCCCCTCACTCGATGCACATGGTCAAAATGAACCCATTGTGATCCCAAGCTTCCACCAGGTCACATGCAATTCACTAGATCAACTCCTGATCCTGGACCAATGGTCGATATTTTGAAGATATGTGGTTGTTGTTCATCTTGCAATTGTTCAGGAAATAGGATACTTTGTAGGTATGGATATTTACATCTTCTCTTTAAATCAAGTATTGAATCCATTCCACCATCCCCTCCTCTAGCCTCACTTCTTGCGCTCTGCACCTCTCTCTGAAGCCTCCTTATCTGGGTCATTGGTGTAATGGTTTCAAGCACTTCTTCGAACTTTTAATCATCTAGTGGCTCCACAACAACCCCATCCTTTGCTAGCATCATCTCCATCACAAGGTCTTGTGCCACAGACACCTTGATATTTTTGCAAGAGGAATTTCCATTCAACCTAGCACGCATTGAAATGAGATCCTCTACTTGCATTTCCTTTGCTTGTCTTCTACCTTTTTCAACTGGATGGTCATGGAAACCCACATGCACTGTGCATCTCATTGTCTTCACTGGTTCATGGGGAAAGCAATAATATATAATAGCACAGCATAGGTAAACACATTCTGGTATTGCATCGCAATGCTTGCACATAAGTGACCCCAAGGCTGGATCAATGGGGCCAGGTAGAGGAGGTCTCCTAAGCTTTCCTTTCCATTGTGTATCATTTAAAATTCCCATTCGTTCAAGGAAAGGACAATCCCAATTACAACATCTCAAATAACATGAACATCTACTCATTCTCATAATACCATTGAAGCAGTCTTGCAAACATGTGGAATATTTTGTCCAAACACGACCATCAGCATTCTGTTCCATTCCAGACATTGGTGAACCCTTAGGCATAGGTGGAAGTTTGAAGACAATATATCCATCGTAAGTTAGAGGAAGCTTAGTAACCTTCTCCACCCGAACTGTAGATTTGAGCGCAACATGAAGAGAACTATTCAAAGGCATCCTCTCTATAAGTGAAACCACACTATTCAGTTCATGATTCATAAAGTCACCATGAGTACCTCTCTTATCGGACATGTGAACTCTTAAGGTTTATTGTTGGCCACCACTAATCTTGAACCCTTTCTGACTATCCTCTAAGTTCACCACTGGAAGTACAATGGCAAGCTCATCTATTCCGATTTCTTGATGCAGCTCAATGTCCTCGTTCTCAATGTGAAAGTGTTCCTTAAGCTCCACCAATGAAACCTCCAGGAAAGGAGTGTCAAAACGAATGGTCAATGATTCATGTTCTCCAAAGCGAATGAAAACTGAGAAAGGCATGATTCAAATGCTAGAGCCAAGATGTAGCACCAGATGACACCAACCAAAGAACAAGAGAAAAGCTAGCTACACAAAGGGTCCGAAAGCAGGGAGGCAAAAGAAGAAATGGCATAGATGTGTTGGAGACCGAAGAGAATGGAGCAAAGAGAAGTGTTGAAAGAGCCACCGAGAGGGATTTAGGGAGAGAAGCAAGTTCATCTCTGTAAGTGTCAAATGCAAATGGATGTCACTATTAGCATCCAAGGTGGTCGTTTAACTGCAGGTCTTTATTGAACAATATGTGTTTATTTGTTTAGAATAATGGTAATCTTTGAACAAGATGCCTTCATGCATTTGAATGACGCCTCCATGCATTTCATTCAGTAAGGGTGTACATTTAATATAATTGAATAAAAAGAGAAGTAACTTTCAAATTTATATATTGGTATTGAAAGACTAAAATTTCAAGAAAAAAATTAAAGATTTATAATTACTATATTTTACTAGCAATAGTTAGAATGAGTAGTATCTTCAAATCCATATCTAAAATGAAACTATCGAAATGTGTTAGTTTACTTCACATTTGCATGAACGAGCAATATTACTATTTCCATCATGAGTCATTACATGGTGTTCTCCTCATTATTACAAGGTGTTAGTTATGTGGTCTTCTCCTACCGTCTAATAATGACCAGGCCTGCAAAATCCCTCAAAAATCGTTTCTCTAAAGGCTACGCTTGCAAAATCTGTCTAATAATGACCATCGCCTACAAAATCATTACTACAAAATCGCCTGCAAAATCTGTCTAATAATGATCATCGCCTGCAAAATCTATCTAATAATGACCATCGCCTGCAAAAGGAAGGGCGTGGTGGGCTCTCCAGCCTTGAAGCGATTTTATCTTTCTTTCTCTCTAGCCTTGAAGCTTCCCCCAAATGCTCCTCACACTCCTCCAAATGTCTAAAAAATTTTACATTCCTGCCCTCTCATCTTCTCACAGTTCAAAAGTTTAGCGATGTCGACTCCTTCCTTTCCGAGGTGTGTGCCATGACATCGAGCTGCTTGTGGCTTTTAATAAACTTCAACGACATCGATCTCTTTGCGGCCTTCAACAAACATCAACGAGCAAAGAGCTTTTGAGGTAAGTATTCTTTTCTCTTCAGAAATTCAACGACCATAGCCTAGGGAGGCAAGCGTAACGGCAAGAGTGCAAGCAAGAAAAAGATATGAAGCAAAGTGAGCCGAAAGAGATATGAAGCAAGGTGGCTCACTGTGGTGGCAGTTGGACTGCCTGGGGCAGCAAAAGAGGTAGCGCGTTAACGCTGCCCCAGGCAGTCCAGGAAGGAAGTTGGATAACCTTGCTCGCTGTGGTGGCAGTCCAGGAAGGAAGTTGGACTGCCTTCCTGAGCAGTCCAGGAAGGAAGTTGGACAGACATCCTTGCGGAAAGAAGAGAATCTCTAGCCGATGGTGTAAAATGTTAGGAAAGGACTAGTATAAATATGTGCTAACAAATCATTTTCAAAGCGAACGACGCAATCGTAGCTGATGGCCAACAGATCAATCGATGTCCCAGCTACATGTACACGAGTACGACTGGATGGGATAATGCAAAAGAGCAAAAGGGAAAAAAACCTTGAAATTTCTTCTAGTGCGGTGGCGGATTCGATACATTCGATCGTGCATGCTGACGATAATTAGGAGAGCATGTTCTTAGAAGAGAACGATGAGGAAGACGATCAATCACAGGCAGTCCGGATCAAGGTGACTCGCTGTGGTGGCTCTTTTGCTGCCCCAAGCAGTCCAGGAAGGAAGTTGGATACTTCCGGAGCTCGAGGCTAGGAAGCGTGAAAATAAAGCGAGCAAAATCCAAGCGAGCAGTGGAGAGAGGGAGAGAGACACCAGAAGCGAGAGCGAGCGAGCAAAAGAGCGCCGAGATTGATAGCGAGAGAGCGAGAGAGCGAGAGAGAGTGAGCGAGAGAGCACGAGAGAGAGCGCCCAAGAAAGTCCTCTTGCATCCAAGAAAGAGTCTCTCTCCAAATCGGCGCTTTACTTCGTCAGCGTAGCAACAATGGTATCTACAAGATGTGAGTCCATTCCTTTCTCATGGAACAAAGCCAGAACGTGATACTCTTGTGAATTAGACAATTCATGTTGTATTGAAGAAGGCTCAGCCGCTCCAATCCATCGATTGGCGAGGGAAATTGTTGTTTTAGGCGAGTCCACGGCTTCATTTTCCTTGCATGCGGCACCAACATCGACGGCTTGAGCGACAGAGGGGTCTACGGCTGCTGCTGCAATTCTCCATGCAAACTTGGAGTGCGAATGCTTGCCAAGCAAAGGCCCCCAATAACCGACTCTCTGTTTTTATGCTGGAGCTAGACAGGAGCAAGCATCCGAAGCGTCGAAGCGGAAAGGAACCAATGGCCTGCAAGCGAAATTCTAAATGAAAAGCAATAAAGGACGAAAACAGAGGAAAGGCAAGGAAAAGGAGGCGAGGGAAAACGGACATGGGTTGAAATGCAGATGATAAGACCATATATGTGAGCCGTTCAGGCAGCAGAGGGAGTGAGGGGAAGGATTTGGATGGAAGCCTGAAACGACAAAGCCAATTTTGTGTCAAGGCGAAGAAGAACGCTCTGAAATGGCGCTTTACTTCGGTGCTTTACTTCGGCGCTTTACTTTGCCCATCGTTGATGTTTCAGTGCCGATCACTCTTTTTGGATTGGCGTTGATCTTTACGATGCTTAGCACTGACCGTTGATCGCTACAAGGCGTTGATCTTTACGATGCTTAGCACTGACCCATTCCGGTGATACAAACAACGTACTCCCATTGATCCCATTGATCGCTGCAGTTTACACTGATCATTTTCAAATTAGAAACTTTTGATCGATCCTTTCGCCTTCCAAATCAGAAACTTTTGATCAATTAGTCCTGCTCTCTGTTGTCCAGCCGTCTCTGCTTTCTCCTGCTCTCTGTTGTCCAGCCGTCTTACCTTCGCTCTTACTACGACAAGCCTTTATTTTGCACTAGTTTCGGAGCTCGAGGAGTTTGAATGAATGAAGAAAAGAAGTAGATTAGTTGGCTTTCCTTCCGTTTAGAGGTTTGTGCTTTAGAGGGTCCTCCTTCAGTTGCTCTAGATTGTTTCTTCGCATACCTTGTTGCCCTTGTTTGCCTTCTTCTCTCCATCATCCTCTTTCTCGTACCCTCCTCGCTTTGCCAGTTCGAGGATTTTCGTTCCCAGCTCGAAAAATCTGGCGCCGTCCGGGAAAAGCTCTGCTCCATCGTCGCTGAGCTTGACACCACCACCTGCCCAGCTTCTCATCCATCACTCCCGTCCTTCTCCCGGTATGTCTTCCGAACTCGACTCGCATATAGTTTTGGCTCTTTTGCCCTTCACTCACGTTTCAATCTCGTTTGGGAACTTTTGCACAGAACCGTTGAAGAAGATGAAGTCTCACATTGACGGCTTGTGCTCACTGTATTGATCAGCTCGCCGCTACTTTGTGTTTGATATGATGAAATATGATGTCGCTACTTTGTGTTTGATATGGGTAGTGCATGAGCTTCCCCAACATTGACGATTAGTGCTTTCAATTCACTGAAACTGTTTCCAGTGTTTCGTAGAGTTCATGAACGCCGAGTTTGATTTTTGAGAATCTTGGGTTTTGTATAAACTCTGCCAACGCAGTCTGGAATGCAAGACAAGGCTTTTCAATTCGCATATTGCATACGCTCCTTGCTTTATTAAGGGACGCCCCTTTCTGTTGTTGTTAACGTCGTTTGGACTTGGATTATCGTTCATTTTCTCAGTCGTTTGATTTTAGGAATGCCCCTCTTAGCGATGTTTGATTTTCTCAAGTTCCATTCTTTACTCGACATATTCTAGTTTTCATGCTTCCCTTTGCGGGCTCACCACGACCTTTGCTTACTCCATTTTATTTCGTTACTCGGTGGTAGTTGCTTAGGACTTGGTGGTAGTTACCCTGCAAGCAAGCTTTTCTACAAACCATATATACGAGGCATGTATGCCCGCGGTTGCTAGAGTTACCCAGAGCCATGCAAGGGAGGGAAACTTGGACTATCGGGGGTAGTAAAAGAGGCAGCGCGTACATGCCCGCGGTTGCTAGAGTTACCCAGAGCCATGCAAGGGAGGGAAACTTGGACTATCGGGGGTAGTAAAAGAGGCAGCGCGTGAACGCGCTACCTATTTTGGTCCCTTGAGCAGTCCAATAGTCCCCTCCTTGCATAGTGTTCAAAAGACCATGTGACCTATCCCTCCAAGAGTCCAATAGCATTCCAAAGACCATTAGACCTGTACACCAAAGCATACTTGTAGACAAAAGATGAAATGGTCAAAGCAACCTTTTGTGAGTATGAAAGAAAGTATTGATGCATGGAGGATTGAGTAGAAAAGCTTTCATGAAAAGCCTTCATGAAAAGACAGCTTGAGATGCCAAAAAGGATAGCGCGTTAACGCACTGTCCTTTTTCGCATCTCAAGGTGTCTTTTCATGAGGGTAAGGGGTAGGCATAGAAGTGCATATTTACCAGTGCAATTCCATATATCCAAGTGTATAGATACCACTGCAAGTTGATATACTATGTGCATTGGAGATGAACCTTTTTCTTTTAGGACACAAGTGGGTGAATGTTCCCTAAACTAGAAATCAATTGCATTGGTAGATACATGTATTCGTTCTTAGTTTTGGTTTTTATTGAAAAGGTTTTGAGAACTATGATTGGAAAAATGCCTTGTTTTTTGTCTTTTCAGGATGACAGGAAAAAAAGGTAGAAAAGTTCAAGTGGCACATTCTACAAAGGTGACAAGAGGAACAAAAGTAGATCACAATGTTGAATCATCAGTAGGTGGAACGGAAGAGCAAGAAAGTGTGGTGGGTCTAGAGGTTGAAGTATCATCAACTCAAAGAGATGAAGGTCCAAGAGTGGAGGAGGATGAGTTGGATGATAATGAAGTTCAAGTGGAAGGAGGAGGTGATGTGATTGGCAAATGTAGGATGCTTGATTCAGATCAGTGTCCTCGCATTCCCTTGTATAGGTTGATACCTTATGCAAGAGTGAGAGGACTTCGTGATGATGTATCTTCACTCAAAAGTACATTTCAAGTGGAGGGCTATCTCCCAAAGAAAGGGTCTTTCATTGTATCTGTCTGCAAGAGTGATGGAGAGGAGATAGTTGTGATAGATGATATGAGGAAGAGTTGGTCTCCCACCTAGAGAGAGGTGGATGGGGAGTTTGAGAAAGATGTGATGTCTAACACTGACTTTCATTTTATGTCGCAAAAGATGTTATTTGTTTGGGAGGGCAATCATAGGACCACTGCATGGATGAGTATCATCAAGGAAATCTTTCCTACAAACAAGAAAAGACATGTACGAGTGGTATGCACAATAATTGACCCAAGGAAAATTAGTGAGATTGCTCTCTTGGCAGGGCTACAACGAATGAATTCGTAAGTACATGGACTCTTTGAATCTTCTCCACATTTGTGTTTTATGCTACTTTGCATTTATTGATTGGGTTGTGTACTTTGCTGTTTGTTTTCTAGCATGAATGAACATGCCATTATCAAACCCAGTCTAAGGGACATACTCATAAATGCACACAACATTTGTGAGTGTGACTCTATGGTGTTTATGAGAACATTGTCTTCGAGTGAGATCAAATCAATAGAGAATTAGAGGGCTCAAGAGAGTAAAGGGAAGAAGCCATGGTTTCCATTGACAAGAGGTTATCTGGCAAGGCTTGTCTTCCACGTAGAATGTTGCATTTGTATTGATGCTTACATCTTTATCACTCCTTTGCTTTCTCTAATTGGAACTTATGTATGTAGGTTGAGTACAATACAGAGCTTAAAAAAGCAATGGACAAAATATCTACAAAGCTACCTTTAGATCAAAGGGGAGAGGCAGAAGGAAAGCAGTGTATCATAATTCAAAAGAGAATTGCTAATAGGATGGGAAAGGTGTGAATTGAATTTTCTATACTTTGTTGCATTTATTTTGAAGTTAAGTGACTGACATGTCATCTTTGGATAGGTGTTGAATTGTATAGATCCTGGTCTTGGAGAGGCTTGGTTGGAAAAGTTGTTTGCCTTGCGCTTTGATGGTACGGACTCTTGCGTGACATTGGAGAAGCTCCAACTCATTGCAAAGTCTGATTTGAGATTAGAAAAAAAAAATATTTTCCTTTCTTTGTTAGAAGCCACTAAACCTATGCGAGACATGTACTTCATGCCTGTGGGCGACCTTGAGTACAGAGGGTGTGTTTCTTCTACCAATTCAAATCATCTTTCATGGTGTTTGTTTGTCTCTTGCCAACGGCATGACTCTTATTTTTTTATTATAAAATTGAGTCAACTTTTACTGTTTAGGTGGATTAGTAGAGATATATTTTTGGAGAAGGTGGAGAGACAGTCATTGAAAGTGCTTGAGGATTTGAGGGTGATTACAACAATGGGCATGCCTTTGGATACCCCTAAGGATTACACATTGCAGCAATACATGGAGGATATAAAACTGGAGGGGAGAAAACATATGTTTGTGGTGCTAAGATCAAAGGAAACAAAGATGGAGAGCAAGGGTGGAAAAAAAGGAGATGGACTATCTGAGTTGGACATGGCTGCCCATAGGGTGGTTTATAGGTATGTTGTCAATTCATTTGAAGGTTCATTTTTCATTTGTCTATGTTTGTGCTGTTAATTCATGTAATTACACAATCATTGATGGTTGTTCCACTTGATTTCTTGACCTTTTGATGGTTTGGGACATCCTTTTTTTTTTTGTTTCTTGGTTGATAGATATCTCTCCCACTTGGCAATAGAGAAAAGGATCTCTAACATTCCAAATTTGTGCAAGAGTTGGGTGGAGATTGGTCATGCTGCATGAATGTATCCACCTAGCATGCACCATCTCTCTCAATGGGAATTAGCACATTGTCCCTGGTGGATAGATTTCCCTAAAGGACAAGTACTGGTGCGAGAAAGAGACTTGTACAATACTTATGCTTCACAAAAAGCCAATGAAGCAAGTAACGACAAAGTGGAGGGAAGCTCAAGGAGAGATAAGAAAGAGAAAGAGAAACAAGAACATCCTACAGAAAAAGGTAAGGAAGATACAATATGATTGTTTGTTGATGTTGTCTTCAATTCGTTTTGACATTGCATTAATAAGTTTATGATTGTTCTCTTTCTAGATGAGGGACCATCTAGTCCTATGCGGCATGAAATGGATCACATAGGGAGTGCAGGTAAGGGTGTTGTTGTGTTCTACATATGTAGTTGTTCCTTTAACACTAGTTTTACTTGTAATTGATTTGCTTTTGCATATAGGTGGAGAATCAATCTCGGGACTTGTGAAGCAATACGTGTTCCATCGATCACAGTCACCTGACATTTCCTTGGCCCGTGGCATCACACCTTTGTTTGCTTCTACAGTTGAGATTACATTGCAATGGGCAAAGACTTTGCTGACTCTAAAAGAAATGATAAGTATGCTATTTTGCATGAGTTTTTTATTACAGTGGCTAGTCGAGATCAGGACTACAAGAGGATGGGTAAGAAGGTGAAGTGGGCTTCAGATTTTATATTGCTCGATTTTCCATCTGGCTATCCACTTGATGAGAGAGGATCCACTCCTACTTGGAATGTCTTGCTCGAGGACCATGTGCGGCATGGGCTTGCAGTTGCATCAGCTTCTTTGTCTGATAATGGTTGGTTGGCATGCATATGTCCTTTGGCAGGTAAGGCACAATACCACAATTGACATTTCACATTTCCATTCTACTAGTTTTAAATAAAATTAATTGCTTGCAAGACAATGTATTGGTTGGATGGAATGGTTTGCATATGTCCAGGGCTTGGAGGTTGTCAGACGTGTGATCATTCATGACAAGTTTCCATATGGATTTTGTAGAGAACATGATAAAAGTGTTAAGGTAAGCTACCATTCCATGCATTCTATGTTTGCATTCCATGATAAAAGTGTCTTTGACAAATGTCTCCTCGTTAGTCCTATGCATGCTATGTTTGGAAGGATAAGTCCGATGCATGCTATGTTTGCCATCTTTCATGCTATAATGCTTGCTAGTTGAAGTCAATATACTATACATGTTTTTCTCCATGTGGTTTCCAGATGCAATCTTCAGTATTAGTTCTAATACATAGAGCAAAGAAGAATCCAACAGTTTTTTGGGAGGAGAGCTTTCCACTTTTCCAATAGCTTTTGATTGATCCACGTGAAGATGTCTAGACTCATCACATACCTCCCTCTGCAAGGACAATCGTGCCGATGTCTTCTCAGCTAGCACGAGGTGGACTAGAGAGGACTAGAGAGTGGAACCTGTCACAAACCCCTTTGATGAGTAGCATGCTACTGGCCCTGAGTTTTTTTGTTATATATTTTGAATGCTAAAATTGAGGACTTTGAAAGTGTTATTTAGCATCTTTATAATATGGTAGATAGTGAACATTTACGAGTGCCTTTGAATCAAGAAAGTACAAATTTTGATGCTTTGGATAGTGTTTGTAAGGCCTTGATCTAGCAATTGATTTTTTCTACTTTTTGTTGGGAGCGAATTGTCTTTTGTATAACACATAAGGATGGCAAGTTCTTCTTATTGGAAATTATTTTCATTGTTCCACTTTGACTTACTTTCCTTTGAAATGTATGTTTTGTTGTAGTTTGTTACCATGCTATGTAGAAAAAATGGCAAGATTCATGACAGCCGACAAGAGATATGATGAGTGCCAATTAGATAGACCACATGCGCGCAACTACTTTCTTGATGATGAATGTCAAGGGGATTAGAATATGATTTAAAACACCATTTTGTTCATAGACTGATAATTGTTGTGGTGAAACATGGACACATTTGGAAAGTTTTGGTCTAGTGCATTTTGCAGGTGAAGTGGTATTTCAACAGTCATCTATGTTATGAGTTTGGTAATTAGTTTATGTTCTTCAAGTGAAAGATAAGGTGGATTGTAAGTCTAATTATTGGTATGCTTATTATGACAACATCTTGCTATAGTAAGTTTGGTTTCAAATTTGTTCTCATCGGAGGAATTGTAAAAAAACTCGCTCGCTTCATTGGGCCCGCTCGCTTTTTCTCGCTCGCTCTATTGACTACCTCTCTTCTGTGCCTTCCTTGAAAATTTTCTCAAATTGTGCTACCTTTGCTGCATCGGTGACTTTCTTTTGTAGAAAAGTCACCTTCTAAGACATCTTCTTATTGTATTGCTCAAAAACCCTTTGAGGGTAGATGTCACCATCCACACAATTCTTCAGGTTGGTTATCATGCTCTTGGAGGTCGCCCTTAAGAAAGAGACATCACGTCCTTTCAGTTGCTCTACTGATGCTTGAACCTGCCAGAACTTCATGGTTCCTCTTGTATCAGGAAGGAAGTGCATTGTCTTCTTTGCCATTGCATCTAGGGTGGCGCCTAAGATTCCACCGGATTGGCAGAGTTAATTACCAGCCACCGCGGTGTCCTGCAATTAATATGGATGGAACACCGGGCCTCCGAGCCTCCAGCCCCACCACACCACCGAGCTAGCAGTTAATTACTAGCCACCACGGTGTCTTGCAATTAATATGGATGGAACGCAGGGCCTCCGAGCCTCCAGCCACCACAGTGGCTCAAACTTTATAATATATAAAATCCGTGTCATTTGGCATTTTGCTACGTTGCTCTCATCCGCTGTTGGCTCTTTCCCATGGCTTTCACAGGAAGAGCAAGGTATTCTCAGTATGTAGGGTTCCGAGGCTTTTGTCACCTATAGATATATTGGGTTGTCGTTTGTAGTATACGTGTAGCTTAGGACCTCGATTCATATTCCAGTGAGACGTAGGCTTAAGTGTGGTAAGCAAACATAGTGCATGCATGTGTAAAAGGAATGTGTATCATCATGGTTGAGGTAATGAAAAGGCTCAGAAGGAGGTTCCAGAGTTTAGAAGGAGGTTCCAAGGTTTAGAATAAGTTACAGGGTTAGAAAGAGGATCCAAGGTTCAGAAGGAGGTTCCAGAGTTTAGAAGGAGGTTCCAGGGTTAGAAGGAGGATCCAAAGTTTAGAGAGAGATTCCAGAGTTTAGAAGGAGGTTCCAGGGATCCAAGGTTCAGGGTAGAGTACATGGTGGAGAACTCGTCTCCCTCGTAGATCATGGAGGTTAAGGGTTGAGGAACTAAGGGTTTAGGGGGAGCATAGGAGTGGGAGAGGAAGAAGGTGTAAGAGCATGGGGGAAAGGAGAGAGAGGAGGGAGAAGGAGGAGGAGGAGGAGGAGGAGGAGGAGGAGGAGAAGGAGGAGGGAGGAGGAGGAGGAGAGGGAGCAGGAGGAGGAGGAGGAGGAGGGAAGAGGAGGAGGGAGGAGGAGAGGGAGAGGATGAGTTGCAAGGTTGGAGGAGAGGGGAGGAGGAGAAGGGAGGAGGAGAGGGAGAGGATGGGTTGCAAGGTCGGAGGATAGGGGAGGAGGAGTTGCAAGGTTAGGACATGCTTTTGGACGTGGAGTGCAAGGAAGCATGGACACTTGAGACAATTGCTTGGAATACCAAAGTAGAGCTCAACACAATGCCCCAAAGAGTGTGGGCTTCATTCCATTATGGGGTATTTATACAAGTTGGAGAGCTTCTCTCTCTGCATGTAGGAATTGTAAGACATTCTCTCTCTACATGTAGAACTTGCATATAGAAGTTGCATGTAAGAGTTGCATGTAGAACTCGCATGTTCCATGTTGCATGTAGGAGTTGCAAGTAGGACTTGCATGTAGGAGTTGCAAGTAGAACTTGCATGTAGGAGTTGCATGTAGAACTTGCATGTAGAACTTGCATGTAGAACATGCAAGTTGGATTTCTAAGAGGGATTATTTCTAGCCTTATGCAAGTACAAGCGGAGCTTTGCCGCTACTCTACACACACATTCTATACTACCTAAGTCCATGTTGGCACAGAGACAACATACTCCCGTATCCATTTGATTACCCATCCTCGGCTTATTTTGATTTCAGAGTTGGGATGCCATGTATGTAATTCAGTGGCTGTTGAGCTTGTGGCATGCGAGTCATTTCTGCTGTAATGCTTTTGCACCATACAATTTATGGTCTGTATTCGGGAAGCTTATCTCCTCTTAAGGAGGGGTAGATGGCTATGAATATCAGAGGGGATCTCGTTGCTGAGGTTGTGGACTCTGCCATCGAATCTTCTTAGGAAGAGGTTTGGCAGGGGTCTCGTTGTTGAGGCTGGCATTTCTTGCTATCTTGCATACATGTTGGATGCGATTGCACCCGTATCATTGAGCTTGTAGTAGATAAGTTTGTATGCAAGTCTGATATTTTTGCATTTAGGAGACGGCTGTGATGTTTGGCAGGGGTCTCATTGCTGAGGCTGCAGACTCTTTTGCCAATTCATCTTGAGTTTTTGCATAGCTTCTTGTCCTGCTTGTGAATTCATTGCATGCTTTGAGAGTATGGAATGAAAGTGTGTGATACTATTATTGATGCAATCTATTATGTGCCTATGCAAAATCGTATGAATGCATGTGATGTGTCGATTAGGTAGGGACTAACTATATGCTTATTTGTGGGATTTATTAGGGAAACTAAGACTTAATCATCCCTAATACAAAATTGATTAGGCCTTCCTAAATGTGCAAAAATGTGCATATGCTAGTGAGTGTGTGTGCAACAATCTAGTGCTTGAGCTATATGTGCAAAAAAAACGTGCATATGCTAGTGAGTGCGTGTGTAATAATCTAATCCTAACTAAGGAAGACTCGGGTTTCCCCAATCTTCGTTTTTGTTGGGTATGGCTTACATGTTGAAGTAATAGCACTTCAATCGGCTCTCATTTATTGTTGTGTTGAATTGGACTCCATCCAATGTTTCTAGTAGCACAGCTCCAATGGGATTCATCTTTCTTACTCGGTAGGGTCCTTGACCTAGATACTTCAGTTTCCCCTTGTGTACTTTGGCATTGTATAACAAGACTAAGTCACCTTCCTTGATGTCTTTAGCTTTAATATTTATGTCAAACCATGCCTTTCTTCTGTGTTTTTATGTTGTCATGGCATGGTAGGTGACTAGTCTTGTCTTTGTATGCTTCTCCTATTGATAGAGTCTTTCTTTCAAGGATTCATGGTCTCCCATGCGTTCCTGTACTGCTATGCGTAGGCTTGGTATTACAAATTCTAGTGGGACCACAACTTCAAGGCCGTACACCAATTGAAAAGCTGTGTTCCCTGCACTGAACTTGAGTGTGGCTCTATATGCCCATAAGGTTGCATTCAGTTTCTCTGCCCAATCAGAACGCTGTGGTTCTACTACCTTGGTGAGGATAATGCATAATATTTTGTTGGTGGATTTGGCCTGTCCATTCCCTTGGGGATAGTAGGGTGTGCTTTTTCTATGGATTACCATAAAGCCAGACAAGACTTCTTGGATTACCTCATTGACAAAATGTGTGCCTCTATCCGACACAATTTCAATCGGACATCTGAATCGGGTGATCACATTTTCGTATAAGAATCTTGCTGTGCTTCTGGCATCTGCCTTTCTGACTGCTTTAGCTTCAACCCATTTTGTAAAGTAATCAGTGGCCACAATGATGTAGCGTTCCTGCCACTTGTGTAATTCTTGAAGTACTCCGGCACTTCTCGAAGATCTGGTCTCTGATTGCGTTGAACTAGCCTGACATGTGCCATGTGTACTGGTGGCATAGTTTCATTTACCAATTTGTTAGGCTCTTTTTGACTTTTATTTTCTGAAGTCTCTTGATTGAGCTTCATTCGCACATGTGGCTTATATTTCCGAAACTTCTTACGTTGGGGGAGGGGGAGGGAAAGAGAGAGAGAGGGGGAGGGAAAGAATGAGAGAGAGGGGGAAAAGAGAGAGAGAGAGAGAGAGAGAGAGAGAGAGAGAGAAGGGGGGGGGAGGAAAGAGAAGAGAGAGAGGGGGGGTGGAGATGCGGGTGCTGTGGGGGTGGAGATGGGAGGGGGGGTGTTGGAGGGTGGAGGGGGTGGTGGAGATGGAGGGGGGGAGGTGGAGATGGAAGGGGGGGTGTTGGAGGGTGGAGGGGGTGGTGGAGATGGAGGGGGGGAGGTGGAGATGGAGGAGGGGGGGTGGGGGGTGGAGATGGGAGGGGGGGAGGGAAGGGGGGGGGCGGGGGGGGAAGGGGTGGTGGAGATGGAAGGGGGTGGTAGAGATGGAGGGGAGGGTGGTGGAGAGGGGGGTGGTGGAGAGGGGGGGGATAGAGGAGGGGGGGGGAAAAAGGGGGCGGGGAAGTGGAGGGGATGGTGGTGGAGGGGGGAATGGTGGAGGGGGAGGGGGAAAAAAGAAAAAAGAAAAAACTTGACGGACGGAAAACTTTGACGGAAATCCAAAGGGAGGAAGAGATGGTCACTTGAATGCTCTCCAAGTCTTTCTTGATGTAACGGGATTGTCGAGGACCAATGGACGGTGGGTGGATGGCTAGGTTATCGCTACGAGATGGGCTCGAAGTAATTCACCATGTGAGGATGGGAGTAGGGTGGTGGTCAATGGAGAGGGAGGAGTGTCTTACGTAGGGCTTGGAATGGGAAAGAGGATGGAGGCAAGATGTGAAAGAAAAAGTATGAGAGGGATGGGTGCACTTTTATAGGGAAGGAGGGGGGCTGAGGATTTAGTCAAACACATGTGCACCTTTGAATTTGTCCATGTTTGAGTAGTCAAATACATGTGCAGTTTGAATTTGTCCATGTTTGACTAGGGAAGTGGTTTTAATTTTTCTTTTGGGTTATGGCATTTAGATCCTTTAATCATTGATTGCCCATAACTTTTGGTGGTTGTGTCAGAATGTGCTTCCATAAAAAGGAGAAATGTTCAGAATTTCAAGCTCTACACTCTGACAACCATCACATGGTCTAATTTATTAATTAAGGTGCTATTTTTTAAGAAAACATGCACTTTCCTAAACCGGTAACAAAGAGTTTTAGCTAGGAATTATTTTATTTTATTTTTTCACTAGAGTTGGAAAAATTTTAGCTCTCCTAGCTCTTGAGTGATATGTTTGTGAAAGTTCAAAGTAGTTTACTTTTTACACATACCTGTGTATGTTTACTCATTACTTAAGATGCTAGTCTCCCCGCCAGCAACACCAAATGTTTGCTCTTTCCCACGGCTTCCATAGGAAGAGCAAGGTATTCTCAGTATGCAGGGTTCCAAGGCTTTTTGTCACTTACAGATATATCGGGTTGTCATTTGTAGTATACGTGTAGCTTAGGACCTCGAGTCATATTCCGATGAGAGACATAGGCTTAAGTGTGGTAAGCAAACATAGCGCATGCATGTGTAAAAGGAACGTGTATCATCATGGTTGAGGTAATGAAGGCTTTCGACTTCATTGGGGGTTACAGGGTTTAGGAGGAGTTTAAGGGTTAGAAGGAGGTTCCAAGGTCTAGAAGGAGGTTCCAAGGTTTAGAAGGAGGTTCCAGAGTTTAGAAGGAGGTTCTAAGGTTTAGAAGAAGTTCCAGGGTTAGAAGGAGGATCCAAGGTTCAGAAGGAGGTTCCAAAGTTTAAAAGGAGGTTCTAGGGTTAGAAGGAGGATCCACGGTTTAGAGAGAGATTCCAAAGTTTAGGAGGTTCCAAGGTTAGAAGGAGGATCCAATGTTCAGGGTAGAGAACATGGTCGAGAACTCATCTCCCTCATAGATCATGGAGGTTAAGGGTTGAGGAACTAAGAGTTTAGGAGGAGCAAAGGAGTGGGAGAGGAAGAAGGTGTAAGGGCATGGGGGAAAGAGGAGGGAGGAGGAGAAGGAGGAGGAGGAGAAGGCGGCAGGAGGAGGAGGAGGAGGAGGAGGAAGGAGGAGAAGGGAGGAGGAGGGAGGAGGAGAGGGAGAGGATGGGTTGCAAGGTTGGAGAAGAGGGGAGGAGGAGGAGGGAGGAGGAGAGGGAGAGGATGGGTTGAAAGGTTGGAGGATAGGGGAGGAGGAGTTGCAAGGTTAGGATATGCTTTTGGACGTGGAGTGCAAGGAAGCATGGACACTTGAGACAATTGCTTGGAATACCAAAGTAGAACTCAACACAATGCTCCAAAGAGTGTGGGCTTCATTCCATTATGGGGTATTTATACAAGTTGGAGAGCTTCTCTCTCTACATGTAGGAATTGCAAGACATTCTCTCTCTACATGTAGAACTTGCATGTAGGAGTTGCAAGTTGCATGTAAAACTCACATGTTGCATGTAGGAGTTGCACGTAGAACTCGCATGTTGCATGTAGGAGTTGCAAGTAGGAGTTGCATGTAGGAGTTGCATGTAGAACTCGCATGTAGAACTTGCATGTAGAACATGCAAGTTGGATTTCTAAGAGGGATTATTTCTAGCCTTATGCAAGGACAAGCGAAGCTTTGGCGCTACTCTACACACACATTTTGTACTACCTACGTCCATGTTGGCACAGAGACAACATACGTCCATGTTGGCACAGAGACAACATCCGCCGCCCCCGCTCTGGTACTTTGCTCCACACCCCCTCCTGCAGCTCTCTTCGGCCCCTACTCTACTTTGCTCCACGCTCCCTCCTCCAACTCTCATCACTCATCTGCTCCCCTACTCATCCACTCAACTGCTCACCCACTCGTCTTCACCATGTCTATTGTAACTACTACCACCCCTCGATGCAACGTGATTCCAATGTTATCTTCCTTCTCATATAAGGTGATTGTGTTGCACTCACGTGGACTGGAAATGTTGGCTCTAGTGGACACCCTTCGTTCCCATGATCGATTCCCCCCATATCTGCATGTCACCACCTTGGATGACATGGTTACAGGGGGCCTCTATATCGATGTGCAGTATGGGTTCCCCCTAGACATCGAGGAAGGCCTCAGGATTTTCATAGCAGAGTACTCTCATCTTGTTGGGGGGGGCGGAATCTGTGTCCTAGCAATGTGCATGGTCTTCCGCCTATCCATCATCTCCTCCATTGGCTCCCTAAAACATTTTAATGCAATAAGCTGGCCTGGCGGCAATACTGAGTTGTAAAAATTTCCTCTTGCTCAACAAAGCTCATAACCACTCAACAATGGCTGAATGTACTCTTTTGGCCTCTAAGGCTCTCAGCGATCTTTTGGCTCGTTGGATGTGATATTATGGTCTCTAAGGCTCCTTGCAATTTCTGAGCTTTTATTTTGATGCAATCTCTTTTGTTCAATTTGAGACTCTCAGTATGCACTATTGTTAACTTTTATGTTTGAGTGGTTATGGTCGCTAGATGTAATCTTTTGGCCTCTATAGCTCTCCGCAATTGCTGAGTTTTTATAAATGTAAGATCTTCTATTCAATTTTTGCTCAGTATAAGTTGTTAATTTTTATATAACCTGTTAGTGGATGTAGATGTAATCTCTTTCACTCAATTTTCACTCGATGAATTCTAGTTGATTATCTGGATGGCACCACTGGGCCTCTAGTCACCACGGTGGCTCAGAAAACTTTTGCCCTCATTTAACTAAAATACCAGTAAAGTAGAACTACAATTTCCTTGGTTTAGGACCAAAATAGTACTAAAATAGCTCCAACAACCCACTGTTGTGGTTGCATGGAGATATGTCTAGTAAACTTTTGGAAAATGCAATTGACAATATGGCCCTTGAGGGGTCCCCTCTAAGGGCAAGGGCCATATCAACATGCATTATACAATATCCAGGATGCCACTAGACAGATATGGCATGTCGATATGGACCTTGCCCCTAGAGGGGACCCCTCAAGGGCCATATCGTCAGTTGCATTTTCCTTGGTTGCACAAGGAAATACATTTTCCTTGGTACACAAATATACAACTCCAAGAACTAACACGATGGTTATCATAGATCTCCTTATATTTGCTAGAGTGGTGGCCTTCATAGATCTCCTCTTATAATACGTAAAAATAGGTAATGGAGCCATAACTTCAAGAACCAGTGCAATAGTCGCTCCAAGCCAACCTTGAATTTTGGGCGATGATGACAGGTGGCCAGGACAAAGACTGCGCTGTGGCGATGTTCATAATGATAGATTGCATCTCATTATTACGCCAAGAACCAGCGCGGTGGTCTCTCCAAGCCAACCTTGAATTTTCATGATCTGCATGGGCATGCTGCTCAGTGATAGGTGGCAAAGCTGTAGCAAAAGGTTGCGCGATCATAGGTGGCCCGGCCAGAGACTGCGCTACGTGCAACAGTGCAGAGATGCACAATGTAGTGCAAAGCTATCATGTGTCGAGCTGTGCGGTGTTCAGAATAAATAGGTTACGTCTCATTATTATGCCAGTGCGACATCATGACGTCGGGAAAATTTTTGACGAGAGTACAGGTGTGTGCAAGTAGTGAATGTGTAGGGTTGATCATGGGAGAGCCATGACATTTAAAGAAGTATGATATGAGAAACATATTGTATATTAATTGCACAAAAAAAGCATATGTCCCAAACAATGAAATAGTTTCAAAGCAACCATTGAGAGAAACAATCAGAGCCTCTTGGAAAAGCAAAGGCTAAGAAAAGAAAAGCACGTGAAGTAGTATGTAGCCGAAGAGAAAATCAAAATACCAAAATACTATATAGTCGAAGGGAGAATAAGAATACCAAATTATTGTATCTTCTATATACAAGAGCTTTTAAGGATGCTCAATAACAAGGAAGCACAAGAAGATAGTGTAGTTGAAGAATTATCATAGTGGCTTTGTGTTCGAAATCTTGTGACCACTGACAATAAGATGATGCAAGAAAAGGCAATCTACTCTTTTCTCTTCAATTATTATAACTTCTTGAGAAATGTGATTTACCAAGTTTCTTTCATGAACTTGTAGTGCATGTAATTTGTATGAAAGAAGCTTGATATGCCTTGTAGGCATATAATGTATACTTACAAGTCTCTTGCTATTCTTTGGAATAAGAAAGAGGCTTCCAATTTCCTTCTCTATGTGAGTTATGTCTTTTGTGAGCATTGTTTTTTTGTCTTTCAATTTGCTTATCTATGTGAATTTATGTCTTTTGTGAGCATTGTTTTTTATGTTCAAGTTTCAATGCAAATGCAAAATTTTATAAGAGGTTCTAATAATGCTTTTGATTTCTTACGTGCAAAATGTCATAGCCTAGTTTTTGCCTTACTATTGTAAAATTATAGTGTCTTAAGCTTAGTTTTCAAGTGGGATAATTTTTGGGATTTGTTGAAAATAAAGGAAAATTAAAATACATGCTCATTTAAGAAAACAAATAAACATTGAAAATAACACTTACATATTTCTACAAACTTTTTGACCCCCATGAGAAGTAGCTGGGTGTTCAACTTCTTTATGACTAAGAGAACAAGGGGACACGTTTGCTCTTTAGAGAATTTGGAATTTCGATCATAGGGGAAATATAACACGAAAAAGGGAGAGTGGAAAGACATTTCAAATAGTGAGAAATGTCAAAGAAGAGGGGTTCTTGTAACCATACCATAAGCGTGTTCAAGGGGTATATCTTGCAGAAGAAAGGAAGCAAGAAAGATGGGTGGGTTGGGAGATAGGGAGGTATAGTAAACGTGCAAAATATATTTGCGAGGGTGACATAGAATGATGAACATCTACATAGTTATGATGTGTAAAGACCTTATGACACTATGATAGTTTTGTGGGAAATCTAAAACTCAATGCCAATCCCTTGCTTTCCCCCCATTTTTTTCCCGCAAAAGCAATGAGCTCTTGAGGTCAATGGTTTTGTGGGGGTCACCAAACATTATGAAATGGGGAATTAATCTTTCCCATCAAAACACTTTTCCCACCATGTCATTATAGGGCCTAAATTATATAGTAAACCTTTGAAAAATATATGATATATGACCTCCAAATCCCAAGAGTTTTGGAGGTGACATCGAGTGATAAACACATGGGTCGGTGACATGTGCATGCATAGGAAAACTTTTATGTACATATTCGTTTTAAAAAAACCACTTGTGTCGAAGCATGGAGAGTTCCACTAGTAAGTGTTGGGTTGCTCTACCTTTAGGGGTCTAGACGCACATGCTTAAAGAAATTGCAACTTGCAAGCATACGTTGTTTATCAACATGAGACATGTTTTGGGTAGAGAATTATCCTTTTCTCAAATTCAAAATTCCTTTTCTCATGACAAAACTATCCTCTTTTAACTTTCAAGGCTTAATAGGCAAATAATTTATGCTTTTGGAATGGAATCAGCATCCATTCATTTGCATGAACTTCCAACTGCTTCCAAGTTAAATAGAGAGTGCTATGGTAAAACTCTTTGTGCTCTTAGGAGATGTTGGGTTGCCCGTCTTTTAGGGACTTGCAACTTGCAACGTTCAAGGCCTAATAGCTAAATAATTTATGCTTTTGGTATTTTGTATAGGATTTTTATATGGGAGATGTGAGGGGCAATGCATAAAGGAGTAGTGAGGCCCATGGGTAATAAAATATATGTGGCAAAGGGGGAAGAAGGAAAGAGAAAGGGAAATGCCAGTAAGAGGGGATCTTGTGAGAATCATGCAAACGATTGTTAGGTTGAGAGCCTAATTTCGAGTGGATTCCTAGCGGTGTAATTCCTATTTGAGGAGGACAAGGGAGGAGGTGGCATGTCAACTTTTCATGGACCTTGATAAATTTTCAACGTGCCTTCTCATCATTTGAAGAACTTAGGAAGTGCTTAGGTTCTCAATATCATTTGAAGAACCTTGGAAGTGCGAGTGTTTGTAGAGGCTAGGGCTATGCTCGCCCCCTCTTTAGCACTGCTTCTTGAGAGGTAGTGCCATAGGGGAGAATTGGATTATCCTTTGTGAATTTCCATATGGAATTTTTAAAGATCATTGAGTTGGGCTACTATTGAGATCATTCTAGAAGGCTTTTACCTTCATGCGAAAACTTCCTTTTAAAAAATAAAAAATAAAATAGAAAAGTTAAGTAGCTGACTTATATTTACGGGAGGTCACCCCATGTGAAAATAGGTACCTTGCTTGTAGCCTATGCTACATACCTAGCAGCTTGGTGACATAACATCCCAGAGACAAGTACTAACTGAAGAGTCTTTCATGCAAATCATCTACCCCCAAATCCCATCAGAATTGCCTTTCTCATTTGCTTCCAAAAGTGTTGTATACCTTTAGATCAAGATTATATTAGGAGGCATTGTCCGTGTGCCCTCTTTTAATGCAAAAATATATTTTCCTAAGAGAAGAGATAAGGGGCAAATGGATGCATATCATGAATGAACTAGTAAATCCGAATTGGTTGGTTGGATTACACTTTCTTAAGTGAAATTGTGAGTAGAACTGTTATCGTGAGTTCATGAGGTAGGGTGAACAAAGTTTTATAAAGCTGTTGGTTAACTATAGTGTAGTGGCCTTTATGGTTAGGGGAGAGTTTTGATTAGAATCAGATTAAAACACATGCGACCTTTCTCGGCGCTCATGAAGCAAGCACATCATGAACAAGGGTGTGGGTTGTGCCTCCTAATATAGTATAATGGTAAAGCAATCGCTTTTAGATTGTAAAAGAGAAAGCAAACGACTTTTGGGCTATTGAAAGGCAATTTTTGTAGGATGATCTCCATAAATGTCAATTTGAAAAAACACAACCTAGTTTTTTTTTTAAATTACATTTGGCAATTTTTGTAGGATGATCTCCATCAATGTCAATTTGAAACACACAACCTAGTTATTTTTTAAAAAATTACATTTGGATCCTCACTCTAGCACGAATACCTCTATTCTCTATTTGATTTGGTTTCTTTGATTTGAAAAATTCGTAACTGACAAACTAAACACTATTTCCACACAGATTTAATCATAGATTGAATGTAATTTTACATAGAAAATTATCAGCTGCATGTTTGGGTGGGA
This sequence comes from Dipteris shenzhenensis, assembly GCF_047967505.1. Classification (NCBI taxonomy): domain Eukaryota; kingdom Viridiplantae; phylum Streptophyta; class Polypodiopsida; order Gleicheniales; family Dipteridaceae; genus Dipteris; species Dipteris shenzhenensis. The sequence continues at coordinate 21,604,227 of NC_141597.1, read as the reverse complement.
TGTTGCGTGAGAGGAAGGTGAGAGATGTGCAGTTGTTTAGGTGGAGAGGCTTTATTTATCATCCGTTGAAACGTGGCAAATGATGGCGAGTGAGAGGTGTTAGATGATGGGAGAGAGAGAGAGAGAGAGAGGCACGTTGGAGGAGGGAGCCTAGAGAGAGAGAGAGAGAGAGAGGAAGGCAAACCTAGAGGAGGGAGCCTCGAGTGGGAGAGAGAGAGAAGGGAGATTTGAGAACGGTAATGCAAGATTTGAGAAGCAGCCAGGCCTAGAAGCTTTTATTAATTTGCCTCATTTTTAACCTATTAACCATGGACAAAAGGAAAAAAAGAGAGGGCATGTGGCAGCTTAGAGAACAAGAGCTTGCCACATAAGACTAGATGGAGATGGAAAGACAAGAGGCAAGCTTTGAGTGGGGAGGAGGTGGAAAGATAAGAGGCAACTTAGGGAGGAAGGAGGAAATGGAAGGTCAAGGGAATGAAGGGAGGAGATGGAAGGTCTCAGAGCCTTGGATTAAGGCTTAGCCAGAATTTCAAAAGCCAATCCAAGTTTATGACGATCCACGGCACACATCACGATGAAATGAAATCTTGAAGAGGACGGCGATCAATGCATGTGCCAAAAGGAGTTTCAAGTGTTTAAAATATGCATTTGTTCGGCCTTGGCCATTACTTAATTAATTTTTGGTCAATCCATTTTCTTGATTGTAGCAAAGCAAACAAACGAGAGCTCCATTGGATGTAGACAAAGGAAGTAAATTGGGTTCCTGAATGAGTGTTGATGAAAGAAGCATTTACAGAAGGAGCTAGATGGAGTGTTGATATGTGTGCTTTTGCACGAAGTTCTTGATGCGCTCCACTTGATGTTGAGATGATGGTCCTCTTCCAATGCACAAAGTCAAATCTCTTGCAACCTCTTGCATTACTCCCGTTATGGGATCACTCACATAAGAAACCGATCGAACGATGAGAGTGTGACTCCGTGAAGCAAATGCTTTCTATTGGCTAGCTAAGGGAACAAGCACCGTCATATAGGGAGTGATTGAGGATGGTCGTGTATCTCTGCTTGTGCCCCCGAAATGCTCACGTTGTAGGAGATTAAGAATGAACGAATAAGTGTTATGAAGTGAAATGGTGATTAAATTGGGGGGTGTTCACCGTTAAGAAGTGAAATGGTGAACACAAGGCGACACACGAGGAGAATGTTGATGAGGAACAAGCAGTCCGTGGGGGACTGTGAATTTGGGGAGAGATTTTTTGAGAAACGTACAAAGTGCAAAGTCGAACCCGTGCTGCCAAAAAAGCTGCGAAACTTTTCAGCTCGCTTCTAAGCTAACCCTAACGCCTAGCCTAAGTTAAAATATTAGGGTATTTCCAAGTTTGTCTTGGAATTGGTTTTTTGCGGTTGTTTGCAGTTTCGTTGTGCGTTTATTGTTTCGACTGTTTGCAATTCCTAGTGTGTTAATTGTTTCGATTGTGTGTTTTGTGTTTGTCGTTTCGAGCTCAATCAAAGCGTCATTTGGCAGAGAGAGAGAGAGAGAATGAGAGGACACACGAAAGTACTGTCTAAACTCAGAAGCCTGGAAAGGAGTTCATTTATGCTCTGTAGGAGAGCGTGTTCGAACAAAAGAACAAGAACGGTGGTGAGAACAAAAAAACCCTAATTAGAACAAAAGCAAACAAGTGAGCAACTCGTTGCGTGTGAGATAAAAAGACCAAATGAATAGAGCTCTATTCATCATCATCATCAGAAGAAGACGAAGAAGAAGGAGAAGATTATCATCCTCAATGAACTCATCAGAAGAAGAAGAAGAAGAACAACAACAACAACAGTAACAGTAGAGAGCTCGACACCATGTCGCCTCCTCCTCTTTCCTCATCCTCTGATGCTTCCACTCCTCTTCTTCCTTCTCCTCCAGCACTCTCTTCTTCTTCCTCATCCCCTCCTGATTACTTCTCCAATTCTTCCTTCCTTGGCTTCCTCTTCTTCTTCTTCCCCCTCCCCCTCCTCCGCCTCGGTAACTCCCGCCTCCTCCAGCCCCATGACATCCCCTCCGTCCCCCCCTCCTGCCAAGCCCACCTCCTCCTCTCCCACTTCCTCTCCGTCTGGGACTCCCAAAAGAAATCCGGTAAGCCCTCCATCCTCTCTGCCTTCTGGAAATGCTTCTGGAAAGACATCCTCTGGACTGGTTGCCTCGCCCTCTTCAAAGGCCTCGGCACCCTCTCCGGCCCCGTTTTCCTCTTCTTCCTCGTCGATTACGCCTCCGGCAATGTCAGATTCGACAACGAAGGCATCATCCTCATCTTCAGCCTGCTCCTGGTCAAGGTCTGCGAGAACCTCGCGCAGAGGCATTGGTACTTCGGGGTCAGGATTTTGGGTTGCAAGGTGCAGACGGTGGTGATGGCTGCCGTCTATCAGAAGGAGCTCTGTCTCTCCAGCAGTGCGAGGCGGGAACATACCACAGGAGAAATCGTGAACTATGTCTCAGTGGATGCGTACCGTCTGTGTGAATTCTCATGGCGTCTCCATTGGAGCTGGCTTGTTCCGTTTGTCATCCTTGCTGCCTTGGGCTTCGGCGCTTATGTTGTCGGTCTGGCTGTGATTCCTGCCGTGGTGCTGATCGTTGCAGCCATTCTCTGCCTCACCCCCCTCATGAAATCGATGCAACAATCTCAGCGAAAATTCATGACGACTCAAGACGAGCGATTGCGAGCGACCAGCGAGATACTGATGGGGATGAAGGTCATCAAGCTGCAGGCTTGGGAGGAGAAGTTCAACGATTTCATTCAGCAGAAGAGAGATGTGGAGTTCGGTTGGCTTGCAGAGACTCTATACAAACGAAACGTCACCCTGATCATCAACTGGCTATTGCCGATCGTCTTGACGTGCTCGGTTCTGGTCGCTTGCCTCTTTCTCGGGATAACGCTCACTTCTACGGTTGTTTTCACGGTGGTGGCAACCTTCCGGATCATTCAGGATCCCATCCGAATGACGCCGGAAGTATTGTCGTCATCGATTCAGGCTCAGGTCTCCGTTGCTCGCTTAGAGAAGTTCTTGCTGGAGGAGGAGCTACCCATGGAAGCACTCCTCGGGACAGAATCCAACTCTGTTGTGTCGGAGTACGCTGTGAGAGTGAACGGTGCCGTATTGAGCTGGAATCCGGAAGTCTCAAAGCCTACTCTCAATGATCTCAACCTGGTGGTGAAACGGGGAGAGAAGGTTGCTGTTTGCGGAGCTGTCGGCTCAGGAAAATCTACGCTTCTTTTCTCGCTTCTGGGCGAGGTTCCCAAGCTGGCCGGCACCGTAAGTCGTAGATTCACTTTACGTAAGAACGTTCTTTCTGTCGTCGATTTTCTGTACTTAAGAACGTTCGTTCTTGTCTGAACATACATTAGAAATACTTGCATGAGCGTATCGATGCTCACTTTTGGTCGATGTTACGGCGACAGGTGCACTTGTCGGGCAGAGTAGCATATGTGCCTCAAACAGCTTGGATTCAGACGATGACCGTCCGAGACAACATACTGTTTGGTAAAGAGTTCGACTTGATTCGCTATAGAAAAACTTTGCGTGCTTGTGCGCTCGAGGAAGACATCAAAACTTTCAGCCACGGAGACCTCACAGAAATCGGGGAGAGGGGAATCAACATGAGCGGTGGTCAGAAACAGCGAATTCAGCTGGCCAGGGCTGTATACAATGACGCAGACATCTATCTTTTGGACGATCCTTTCAGCGCAGTTGATGCACAGACAGCTTCCATTCTTTTCCATGTGCGTCAGACATTCTCTGTTCTTCAATCGAGCCGTATTCTTCAAGCCCACGGGTACTGATCGCGGTATTTCGTGCAGGATTGCGTGATGGGAGCGCTGAAGGACAAGACGGTGGTTCTCGTGACGCATCAGATAGAATTCTTGCCATCAGTGGACACCATTCTGGTGAGTCCATGTTTTGTAGCCTGTAGATAACTCGTGGTTCTCATTGCCGCATCGTTTTTGACGACGAAACAATCTGCTTTCTTTGCTGCACTCTCACTTTGGAGATGCTTCCGGCGTTTAGCTGGAGCTTATAACTGGAATGGATTGAATTCGTCTTAGGAAAGAACAGAAACTACGCTCACAGATGCCTCGGAACGTTCTGTACACCAGGGTGATGGAAAAGGGAATTAATGCGCTGCATGACATTTGATTCTGATGTGAATTTCATCATGAAGTTCAGTTTTGACGTGGTTTTGTCAATCAAGGTGATGCAAGATGGAGAAATCAAGCAGGCGGGCACCTACGACGATCTGTTGATGGCGGGAGAAGCCTTTGAGCAGCTGGTGTCAGCGCACCAGGAGGCTTTGCACACAGTGATTGACGAGAATGGCGAGAGTGAGAGAGGGGGAGGAGGAGCTCGCAGGGCGGAATCGGAAGATGGACCGGAGCAACGATTCGCCAAAATTCAGAAGAGGTTGAGCAGGGAGGAATCATTGACGGAGAAAGGCTCCGAATCGGGCACGCAGCTGGTGCAGGAAGAATCGATGGAGTCCGGCAAAGTTGGGCTGAAGCCATATCTGCACTATACACAGATTGCGAGAGGGCAAGCTCTTGCCATAGCAATGGTGATCGGGCAGCTACTGTTTTCGGTCTCGCAGCTCTACAGCAATCTTTGGCTAGCCAAAGGAGTTTCCAGCTCCAATATCTCATCGCAAATCTTGATAGGAGTATATGCCTGCCTCTGCCTTGTCTGCGTCATCTTCTTCGCCCTCCGCAGCCAAATGCTCGTCATGTTGGGCCTTCACGCTTCCAAGCATTTCTTCAGTCGATTTATGACTTCCGTCATGAAGGCTCCGATGTCCTTCTTCGATTCCACTCCTTCCGGCCGGATTCTTAATCGGGTAGGTTGCAAAACCTCTACAAATTACGGAAAATGCATTCGAACATCTCCTTGTAGCTCTTGTTCTGTTGCAAATCGTCGTATTCTCCAACTTCTTTTGCCATGGGTTGAAAATCTGTTTTCGGCATGTCTCAAGGCATCGGTCGACATGAGCGTGATCGACCTTGACATTCCTTTTGGCATGGCGTCCGTCCTGGGAACAGGATTCGACGTTGTCTGCATAATTGTTGTCACAGCCATCGTCACTTGGGAGATTTTGCTGCTAATCATTCCGGTGCTTTTGTTGACTCACTACCTCCAGGTATGCTCCCCTTCCCCTTCACAGAAAAATTTGCATGTAAATGCATGCACCAGATCTTCTTCCCTGTTGTCAAGCAAGATGTTACTGAAATCTGTGAAATATCTTTAAACAGCGCTACTATGCGGCTGCAGCTCGAGAGCTGAATAGGATAAACTCGACAACAAAGGCACCCATCGTCAACAATTCTGCGGAGACTATGAGTGGCTGTGCAGTAATTCGAGCGTTTAAGGAGGTTGAGAGATTCAGAACACGCAATTTGCAGCTTATTGATCGGGATGCTAGTGCATACCTCTACAAATTTGCAACTTTGGAGTGGATGGTCATTCGCATTGAGTTAAGCTCCATTTCAGTGCTCGTTGTTTCTGCTGCTCTTGTGCTTTATCAAAGCAACGTTTCCTCAGGTGCTGCAAATTCTTCCTCTACAAATCTCTACAGGGCATTTCTAGTGATTTTCATTGCTGAGAGATTTAGTTGTCCCTTGGTGCTGCAGGGTTTGCGGGATTGGCTGTTACCTATGCTCTTGCTTTGAACAGCTCTTTAGTTGTTTTCTCAATCTGGCAGTGCTTCTTAGGAATATACATCGTGTCAGTCGAACGCATCAAGCAATATTTGGAGCTTCCAGCAGAGGGACCTGCTATTATTGAAGCAAATAGGCCGCCTCCTGATTGGCCGCAGAAAGGAAAAGTTGTTCTTGACCATCTCCAAGTAAGAAAAATTATGTATTACGTTAGTGCACGGCACTGCTTAAATCATTACGAGAGCTATTGTGGATGTGAAGACGTTTTCCTGTCAATTATTCCCTTCAAGAGTTTGGAAATGCCCATCTGAGCCCAATCTGTGTGTTATATTATTTGACAGATCCGGTACAGAGAGAACTCTCCTTTGGTTTTGAAAGGAATAACATGCACTTTCTATGGTGGTCAAAGAGTAGGTGTGGTTGGCCGCACAGGAAGTGGGAAAACCACCTTGATAAGTGCTCTCTTTCGTCTAGTGGAGCCATGTGGTGGAAGGATCTATATAGATGATGTCGACATTTGTTCAATTGGATTGCATGATCTGCGATTCAAATTGGGAATCATACCTCAAGAGCCAGTCTTATTCCAGGGGACAGTGCGAACAAATTTGGACCCATTGAACCAATATACCGACTATGAAGTGTGGGAGGTACGTGGATAATGTTTTCAAATTCAAAGATGTTTGTTTTGAAAAGATTATTACTCTCAACAGCACATTCATTTCTCTCTATTCTTTTCCTGTGATTCAGGCACTGAGGAAGTGCCAGCTTGCAGAAGTTATAGAGAAGCTACCTCTCCGACTTGAGTCTCGAGGTTAGAAATTTGGAATCATTTACACGCTCAAATGCTATATTGAGTAGTTTTTTAATACATTAAGCTGTGTCAAGAGGTTTAGTAAAGGTTGCTTCGAACAAGACAAGTCTCAAAAGAGATCAATTTGATTGATTGCAGTCAGCGATCAAGGGGAAAACTGGAGTGCAGGGCAAAGGCAGCTCTTTTGTCTCGGTCGTGTATTGTTGAAGCAAAGCCAAGTTCTTGTTCTGGATGAGGCAACTGCTTCCATTGACTCATCTACTGATGCTCTTCTTCAAAGAGTCATACGAGAAGAGTTTTCCACATGCACTGTGATAACAGTTGCCCATAGAATACCAACTGTTATTGATAGTGACATGGTCTTGGCCCTCCGTGATGGTACTGTCATCATCAAGAGAGATTTTTGTTTGTTTTCTTCTTTGAGTTCAGACCTTTACATGATCATGATGGCTTTAATTTGATTGAATGTTTCACAGGGGTTTTGATGGAGTTTGACTCTCCAAGGAAGCTGATGGAAAACGAGACATCCTTATTTGCAAACCTGGTAGCAGAATATTGGGCTCAAGCTGGTCGCAATAGTTCCAGTACGGAGCAACTTATGACATGATGCATTCGATTTCATACTTCCCTAAAACATAATCTGAGGGTCGTGTCCATGTGAGAAAATTTCTATGCCGTTGAGGTATTGGTCTTATATGCGTACACTTCTTGCACCTGTACTTTTCCAGTTGAAATTGTTCCACTGGTTGAACCAAGGTTCAAGAAAAATTACAGGATTCAAATCAGAAAGGTTTCACTCAATTGAGCATTCAAGTGGGCTTGTGGGCTTATCATCAGTCTGTGTCCCACATTGATGAAATATCTTTAAAAAACTGGAACACAGATTGAGGGCTCACTTGTATCGAGTAAACGCAGGAACAAAGATTATGAGCGCTCACATGGCTGAGTACATTAAGTCAAACTTAAAATCTGGCTTAGGGGAGTTTACTTCGGAAGCTGTCCAGTTTATCCCTTTCCACCACGTCTAAATACTAACTTTACAACCAAATCTGCATTTCTGCCTTCCCTCCTGCTAAAATCCATATGGGTGATGGGAGCCCCCTCATAGCTGAGAACCATGAGACAATTGGACAGTGCAAAAGCTTGGAATCGAGACTTCTCTGTCAGGGATAAGAGGGCACAGCATAGGGCTCACTACCCACAGCAGTGGAACGATGAATTCCCATGAAGCACACTATTACTTAGATTTCACTCCTTTCTTTGTGCACACAAGCAAACATTGAGACAGACTTAAGTTTGGAAGAATATACAGCAAAGTATGCAGCCAAGCTAAATCATTATCATGCTGAGCACTGTTAAAGTATAAAACTGTCCCTAATATTACTCCATGCAATGCAGCTTAGTGCTGGTCTACCTGAAGCCCCTATGGACACAAGATACTCTACTGTGGGCCTGTCCCTTGCTATCTGCATGCCTTCTGAGGCTTCAGTGGAATGAATGTCAAGGGAGTGGCAATGATCCCTATGTGGTGATGAAGGGGCTGTCAGAGTGCCCTCTTTTCTGGCTGAACAGTGCTTGTAACTGTTTACGTCTTTACATTGGGCAACCATCAATCACTCTGCAGATCTGTCCCAACCTGCATATGGGACCCTTCTTGTGTGCTATTTTTAAGGCCACTGTCAAACCCTTCTATCTCAGCCTTAAATCTCTTTTCCTCCGTTCGTACAATCACGGGCGATGGCTTGCTATATTTCCACCCAGCCAAACTCTCATGGATAGCCGTCGTCAGATTACGTACATTTTCATCGTTATTTTTCTTCATTCCTATCCATGAGACCCTCAATTCCCTAGATAGTTCTCCCTGCCAAATGTCATCATTATAGCCTCTCCACTTGGTGCACCTTTTTACCCCTCTCTTGGGCACATTAAATCCACTTGCCCCTTGGCATTATTGCACATCTAGGTGCACCTAGGCCTTAGCACTCAGAACTATCTAGTCAATGCCATTCCGCCCTCACCTAGGACCTTGGCAGTAACTTCTCTTGACCATTTTAATTACGCACATTAACTATTACAAAAGTTGGTCATCTAAGAGAAAATGCCCACCGATCTATCCGAGGTCATGCTATGTCGGCTAGAGCATAACATTCCTTTCCTCTTCAAGCATCAGCGTCCTCGATGATGAAATCTGGGAACGCTCTCCGTAACTGGTATACGGATTCCCAGGTAGCTTCCGATAGAGGCTGACCATGCCATGCAACCAACACCGTGGGTATCTTCCGATTTCGTATCTGCATTGTTCCTCGGTCCAGGATTCTTGTTGGTTGACGCCTTGCAATATCCTCTATCTCCTGAAACAAAACCACACCTTCGATTAGTGAGTCACCAGTATGCAAAAATTTCTTTAAGCGCGAAACATGAAAAATCGGGTGCACCTTACACCCCTGTGGCAATTCTAATTTATAGGCTACACTGCCTATTCTCTTTAGAACTAACCACGGCCCACAGTATCGAGGTGATAACTTAGCACACTCTCCTGAAGTCAACGACTTCGAGTGCGAAGGAATTCTGAGAAAAACTTTTTCTCCTTCTTCAAATACTCTTATAGACCGATTTTCATCCGCATACACCTTGGCTCTATCCATAGCCTGGCGGATATTAGCTCTCGCAAGTGCTAGCATCTCCCGCATCTAAACTACAAAGTTCGCGGCACTAGGCACTTTCTGAGGTACTCCAACTATAGTTGGATTGGCTGGTCTATAACCATAGTTCAGCTCAAACGGACTGAACCCAGTAGATGAATGTTTCCTATCATTGTAGGCAAACTCCAACAATGGCAACCACTTGTTCCATGTATGTTGCCTCAATGACACATATGCCCTCAGCATATCCTCTAAAGTCTGGTTGACTCTCTCCGTCTGACCATCCGTCTCAGGATGATCCCTACTACTCATTCCCAACTCAGTCCTTAGTGTCTCAAATACCGCTGTCCAAAAATGACCGGTAAATCTAACATCTCTGTCTGACACTATGGATCTAGGCAATCCATGCAGACGAAATATATGTCTAATGAACAAATCCGCCACTTGCGGGGCACTAACAGACTCTCTAGTCGGAATGAAGTGAGCCATCTTGGTTAGACGATCAACCACCACAAGGATAGAATTATACCCTCCTTATGTTGCAGGTAGCCCTACAATAAAATCCATGGAAATGCTCTCCCACTTACTTAGTGGTATTTCCAAGGGCTGTAAAAGTCCGGGTGGCTTCACCCGCTCGGCCTTACTTACCTGACACGAGAAACACCGTGTCACATATTCATGAATATGCTTTTTCATCCTTGGCCAAAAGAAATCTCGCTTCACGAGATCATATGTCTTCTCGACTCCTGGATGTCCCGCACACGGGCTATCATGGCACTGTCGAATGACACTCTGCCTGAGATCATTCTGACCAGGTACTACAACCTTGCCATTTCTAACTAGCATACCATCCCTTATGGTATATCTTGCATAAGTTTGGCCTTTTCTGGATGCTAGGTCATCCTTTTCACTTTCCCCGGGTTTTAATACATGAGCTTTAGGCCATAAGCTCTGGACAAACTCATCCACCTTTTGAGTTTCTCTGATAGTCTTTTAACTGAACCGACATAGGGAGAGGGTCTGTTATCTTCATGACACATTCCCTGAATTTGTCAGTGTACTCTGCCACTGACAAGCTCCTCTGACGAAGATTTCTATAAGCATCCCAAGCTCGGGATTCTTCATCAGGTGGGAGAAAGTGTTTCTTGAATTCAGCTTTAAACCCTTCCCAGGTGGTTGGAGCAACTTGATCCTTCTGTTGCTTTATCCACCATCTGTCCGCTGCCTCAATAAACAGGTGTGTGGCCTCGCAGATTTTCTTTAGATCGGATCTAATCTCACAAATGGCGAAGGCTTCTTCCCACTTGTGTAACCAAACCTCGATCACATCAGAGCTGCGCTCGGTCATCTGACCAGCGTACTTCTCCGATCTATAATTAGCGATATTAGGCACTTTGACCCTTGCGCGCTCTAAGGAATGTATACTGGGCTCTGGCTCTGCTAGAGCTTTGCCCTTATCAATCCTAGACGGTCTAGCCGACAAGGCTTGCACCATCTCCCTGATCTCATTTTGACCAGCATTCACTTGAAGCTGTTGGTTCATAATCTGCTGTAAAGCATCCTCTAATATCGAAATCCTACCAATCAAAGTAGGTGCTGCCTGATGTGACATCTGTTGTGTAGACTGTAGTCTAGACTCACTAGGATTCACTCTTGAATTCTGTCCTTCTGTTTCCATAGGTTCACAGTGGAAGATGGGGTTTTTTTTTTTTTTTTTTTTTTATTTCTTTCTTCTCTTCTTACGCGAAAACTCCAAAAGTACAGCACTTCAAAATCCCTTTCTGTACAGGAACAACTACTGCAAACTGAAAACTTGAAATATATATAATAAAGGGAAAGAGATGCCCCCTGGATATCCTCGAAACTCGCAAAATGACTCTGCCCTATTATATATACGGTTTGCAATCTTCACAGACTGAACCCCTTCAGAATTCCCAGTCCAAGTGCTAGCGACAGTCCCTTTGAAGCATTTTCATTTCCAGGTGTCTTTTCTGTGAATATATTTTTCTTTGCAGATTGCTGCCGCTTCTGCTTTGGCATGGAAGTTCTTGTTGGAGTTTCTTCAGTCTTTACGTGCTGAACCTATACCTTTACCACTTTGACCAAGAGCGATAAGGCTTTGCCAATATTCTGCATCTGCCCCTTGCTTTCCAGATCCTGCACTCTTAACCCCAACATGAATCCGCTTCTTTGGTTGATCCAACGACCCCTTTTCAAAATGTGTCGACGTCCGCTTGAAACCGACGAAGTCAATAGCTTCGTTTACCCGTCACCACCTTAATCAATCGTAATAGACTTCACCACCTACCGTCCGTCTACGTAGCCCCTTCACGCACAACCTTCATAGGCCACGGTGACCTTTGATTTCAATGCTCAGGTATGCGCGTCGCTCGCGCTTCCACGACCCATCTCTGCCTACTAATAACCAGCCATATTCCAAAGCGGAACAAACAGGTTCGTTACGTGATACCACAGGTTCGTTACGTGACGGTCTTCACCAAACTCTCGCTCGAGGCGATCCAACCCTGTCGTCGTCTAGCAAGCTTAGGCGTCAAAAACGAAGCTGTAGAGCTCGACGAAGGAAGTGATGCTTAAGTGACTGCGTATGCGACGGTGTGGTTGGAGGACACAAAGTTCTTCGTCTTTGCTAGCGCCATAGCTCGGCTCTCAAGATTTCGTCATAAATTACAAACTCCCCCTTCATCCTCTAGCCTCGCTCTGATACCAAATGTCATACCCTTCTATCTCAGCCTTAAATCTCTTTTCCTCCGTTCGTACAATCACGGGCAATGGCTTGCTATATTTCCACCCAGCCAAACTCTCATGGATAGCCGTCGTCAGATTACGTACATTTTCATCGTTATTTTTCTTCATTCCTATCCATGAGACCCTCAATTCCCTAGATAGTTCTCCCTGCCAAATGTCATCATTATAGCCTCTCCACTTGGTGCACCTTTTTACCCCTCTCTTGGGCACATTAAATCCACTTGCCCCTTGGCATTATTGCACATCTAGGTGCACCTAGGCCTTAGCACTCAGAACTATCTAGTCAATGCCATTCCACCCTCACCTAGGACCTTGGCAGTTACTTCTCTTGACCATTTTAATTACGCACATTAACTATTACAAAAGTTGGTCATCTAAGAGAAAATGCCCACCGATCTATCCGAGGTCATGCTATGTCGGCTAGAGCATAACAGCCACACAGCCAGCTTTTCAGCCCGACTAGCCACACCAGTCCTACCTTCGTCGGCGTCCAAACAATCTCAATGCCTTAAGGCAGGTATGCATAGGCCATGCGATGTGCATGTGCTGAAGTTGGGCATGCATATATGATATCCAAGCGTCTCCGTGATTGGGAAGGTTATTCATTTAGGTACCACTCCTTGATGATGTGACTTACGGCCTCCATGTGGGTCATTCAATGACACACTACTGGAAAGTCCACAACCATTTGAGCATGACTGGAACAGAGGATGATGGCATTGCTCTTGAATCTATTGAAGATTTCTATGGTTGATTGTCAAGAAAACACATACAGACGAGTTGGTATCCAATTATCCTCCCCCTTCAAAATTACTACATCCATTCGATGTGGTATTGCTATCTTGAGCCCTTACTATCCACGATTTTTTAAATGCTGCGTATTTTCCATGTGTCAATCTAGTGCATCACAAACTCATGATCATCATTGAGACAATTGTCTGAGTGTCCCTCATGAGCTTGGAACAACCTTACTCTTGGAGCAGGAATCAATCGGAAAACTTTCCAAAGAAAATTCCCATAATATGTTCTGCCACCGAGTGAGAAATTGAGGGAGAGGGCACCCAATTTCACCCATGTGAGTGCGAAAGTGCAGAGAACAGAAGAGGCTGCCACCTCTCATATTGCTAAATTAACCTAAGGTTATTCTCCCTCATCTTGTGCCTGGCTTCTCACAAGTGAGATAGCCCTGAGGGAGAGATAGCCCTCACAAGTGAGAGAGAGCCCTGAGGGATGCCTCGGGTTAAGTTGGGAGTGTTCCACGCCCCAAATAAGCTGGCTGCTCCATTATCCCATTGAGCACAGCCTGTGTGTGTCTGTTATCCGAGCATACAACCATCCTGATCCTAGACCTCCAGGTGTCAAATGAGGGCTGACGCTCAAACTCCTCTTTGCACCTAGGTAGGGCCTGTATGAATCCCTTTGCCTAGCTCTGCCAAACCTTGAAAAGGGTATGCATCAATGGGGATCCTCTCCTTGTAAGAGGGGCCTTCGAGAAGAGCCACTGATGTGATTGTTGCCATTGGCCTCTTGCGTGTGGAGTATTCCTGAGAAGCCTCCCTTGTGTAGGAGCTTCTTGGGCTCTGTACCTAGGATAAGTTTGCAAATCATTAGCTTGCCCAAAAGGGCTCTACTCTGCATTTCTGAATCAATGATGCCCGAGCCACCTCGAGCATGTGGCATGATGACTTTTCAAGTAGCTCTGGACTTGGTGTTCGTCGTGCCATCCGAACCAGCCCAGAGGAGATTGTGCACTAGTTGCCTGAGTTATGCCATGCAGGTCCTATGAAAGCACTAGCAGGAAGCGATGAACCAAGCTGTGGCTAAGAGAACCTGGTCAGCTACAAGAGCCCTCCTTGCTAGAGAGAGTTTGGTGAGCTCCAATATAAAAGCTTTCATTGCATGCTCTCCAAAACTAGGGCAATCTGCTGCTCCACTATAATGTCATTCCCTACTTGACACCCCAAATATCTCGCTTCCGCCCTCGCAGATCCACTAAAATCCAAAGGCAACACCCCAATCTCACACCTCCTGAGAAACCATCGATTTGGTCCAATTGATCTGAGCCTCGGAGGCCTCAAAATAGATGGCCAAAGCTCCTCTGGTTGCCTCTAGGCTCAATGCTGACCCCTCCACATACAATGCAATGTCATATGTAAACTCTGAGTCCAATAGCTCCTCCTCTTTATCCCAATCAATCTTGTAGCTTGGGAGCGTAGGAAATAGCCAAGCTCCTTGGCTACGAAGAGGAAAAGGAAGGGGGCCAATGGGCAGCCCTATTGTACCGAGCGGGAGAGAGAGAGGGCCTCGCCAATGTGGCCAATTATGAGCATTTGGTTAGATCTCCCTGCGTATAGGGCTGAAAACCCTCGAATCCACTGGTTTGAGAAACCCAAGCAGCGCATAATGCCCTCTAGAAAGGACCACTCCACCCTATCATAAGCCTTTTCTAAGTCCAAGAGAAGGATGGGTAGGGGTTGTGACTCCTCCCTGGCCTAGTCTATGGCCTCCCAGAAGATGAAAATGTTGTTCAAGATTATGTGTTCCTAAACAAAGCCAATCTGCGTATCGTGAATCATGTTGGAGAGATGGGGATGCAACCACAAGCTCAAGACCTTGGCTAGGATCTTGTATGTAGTGTTAAGAAGAGTGATCAGCCTCTACTGGCACATATTGGTCCTATCATCTATCAAGAGTGGATTCATGGAATTCAAGAAGAATATATGCAAAATTAAAAGGTAGCTCCCATATTTTTAGAGTTACAGGAACCTTTAAGCCAAGGGCATGCTGGATTTAAGGAGCATAATGAGCTGTTGTACTACAAGGACATATATTATCTTGTGCTAGATTCAAAGTATAGGCTGCTAGTTTAACACGAGATGCACTCATCTCCTACAGTAGGACATGCATGTATCACTAAGACATATGAAAAGATCAAATAGAGCATCATCTAGCATGGCATGTGGCGACATGTGATTAAATATGTTACAGAATGCTTGCCTTTGTCAACAGAATAAGGTGGACAATCAGGTACCCGTAGGTCTCTTACAGCCATTACCTATTCCAAAAGGCACATATCTATGGATTTCATCATCACAAGGTTTCTTTCTACAGAGAGGGGATGGGATAGCATGTATGTGGTGGTGGATAGAATGACAAAATAGGCTCACTTTATACCCACTAAGACTCGGTATTCAGCATCACAGGTTGCTTGACAATTTATTGAGCATGTTTTTAAGCATCATGGATTCCCTTAGGAAATTGTCAGTGATAGAGATGAAAAATTTATGGGTCATTTTTGCTAGGAGTTATTCACAGTAGTGGGTATTGTCCTCACACCTAGCACTGCTTACCACTCTGAGATGGATGGATAGTGAGAAAGGGAGAACAAATGTGTGGAGGAATACTTGAGGCACTTTTGTCATGATACATAGAAGTCTTGGGATAATTGGTTGGATCTTGTTTAGTTTTGTTACAATAGTACCAAGCACCTTTCTAGTGGCACGAGCCCTTTCAAAGTAATGGACAAAAATGAACCTAATTAGCAAAAAAACTCTCCATGTCTCCATAGACCCTTAGTAAGGCCAAAAATGTGAGACAAGATGTAGTGCCCTTTTGAATGTTCATGAGAACCCCAAGAACCACCTTATTCATTTGGTGTTAACGTGCCAACAAGAAACAAAAGTGAGATGAGATGTAGTGTCCTTTAGGATGTTTCATGAATATGAAGAAGTGGGTAAACATGTGCATCCCCACCACGTTGGCCTTACAGAGTCAAGGAAAAAATAGTGATTGGAATTTGGATGAAGAGCTAACTTGGTTCTAGAAGGTATCTTTTGGGGTTGTTTGGTGATCTAGAGAAGGATGAGGCCTCTAAGTATTTAAAGAAAGAGCTTTCCTTGGACTGTGGGAGTAAGTTTGCAAGAAGCTACAAAGTATCGAGAAGGATGAGGCCCCTAAGTATTATTAAGAAAGAGCGTGCCTTCGGCTGTGGGAGAATTTTGGGAGCACCTACAAAGTAGTGGAGGATTTATGGAATGAGATTTACAAAATGAAACACTACGATTATTGAAGATGACCTCTCCTTTGCTCTAGATGATGAAGTTGATGATGGATAAGTATGTTGAAGTTCATGCAAACAAGAGATGGTTGTGGTTTTGGTCTCCCCATTCTCTTCCTGCAAAGTGTCACGACCTCCATTAGGGGCAAGAGTAGAGTGTGCTTCATATTCATTGGTGGACACCATCCCCTTGTGGACCAGACAAGAGTATGTTGCCATCTTGAAGAAATTGGTAGCTTCCCCACATGGGTATGGGTGTGCTTTACAAGCTTGCCAGTCATCACAAGGCTCTGTTTCTTTGATCCGTTTCTTTGATCCAACACAGTTTCCTTCACTTTTGCAAGGTCAAAAAATGGGAGGGAAGGATTTGGATTACATCCAAGCCCCGTTTACATGCTATCTCCTAAGGATGTGCAATCCCTCTTAACTACTTTAGTTCTACCATAGGTTTTTGGAGAGCTCCCCAAGTTTTGCCCAAATCACAAAGTTTTCTTCTTAATGATCCTTTTGTTACCTAGCCCTACTTACCAATGGTTTTTGTTGAATGGCCCTACTTACCAGTGGCATCCCTCTATGATTGTAACCACCTTCTTTGGCTTCTTAGTCCTCTACGCTTAGTTTACTTCCATTACAACTATAAAGGTGACTGGATGAATGTATGGTTTTAAATGTTAAAATCTTAAATGTTTGCAGGTTCATTTTGCCTACTTGGAAGAGGCTTTGGGCTTGGATACAAGCCTGAGAACATGCAGAATAGAGGCGTGTGAGACCTGAGCCACTGTCAGGCTCTGACACATCGCAAGTCGACCTACCTATGAGGATATTGGGAGCCAACCAGGCCAGCTCATTGGGGAGCCAATCAAGTAGGCTGGCTTGGAGCTCAACGTTGGCCTGAACAAGTTACAAAGGCAGCCTCTTTGATTGGTTTTCTTGGGAGCTATGAACCCCTATAAAAGGAGCCCATTGGGGGCTCATACTTCATCCATTGGAGAAAAAGGTGGGTAGATCCTGAAGAAAATCCCCAATTGCACCAGAACTTCACATTGGAGGAGCAAACTGGAGCAACAGATTAACCAAGTTTGGGCATAAATCTTGGGGGACTTAAAAAGAGTTGAGTGCTGCAAACATAGCTCAGATAAGGACTTCACCCTTGGCTATCTTCCAAGGCAGCAAGGTGTAAGGATCAAAGGGGCAAGTACTGCCTTGTGTTTTGGCTGCCTAGGAGGGGGTAGTGTTGAGGGGAGTTTATGGGTACAACTATAATGCTAACTCAAGCTCTACGGGAGCACTCAGGCTCAGTTTTCTAGAAGTGCCACGAAGGTAGGAGAACAATGTATTTTGTAAGTACAAGTGTCCACGCTTTGGTGGGGCACTAGACTTGTTTTGTATTGATGTCTTGGACAAACATCTATCTACTAACTGGTTCTGCATCTCTCTCATGAGCACTGTCTATTTAATTTCTTGCACGTACATGTTGCACACCAAGGAAAGAAGTTTTGGGTTCCATCTAAGGACCACTATGTGACTTCCTAGGCTACACAATATCTATCTTTTGCTGCAAATACCCTTTGTTTTGGTTATTTCTAAGAATGTAAAAAAAATTGGTGGTAATTGAAGAGATGTATGAGGGTAATACAGATGCAAGAGTTAATCTATGTGTAGGATAGCCAACCCATGATAATGTCAGTGAGGCAAAGAACTCCACAAATGGTGTCTACTCGCACAAAGAGGGGGGAGCCCTCTTGAAGTAAAATTGGTTTTGTATTTTACTATTGGGATAAGGGGTGCCAGATTATAATTTGCTACCTTATTTGAAGGACATTGAGGTCAACCTTTCTACCCTCACAACAATTGATGGCTTTAAGTGCAGATCTAAAGCACCGATTTGCAAAGGTGTTGTAAACACCTAAAGGTCCAAGAAGAAAACAGTGGTAGCAGGTGCAATGGGGGTGATTATGGAGAACAAGGGAACATCCCTTGGTCTCAACCATGTTGAATAAAAAGAAAAGAAATGATGTATTATACAAGAAGCCCTTAACATTTTCAATCTACAATTGGCGCATAAGCAATCAAAGAGTAATCTTGTGTTCCCCTAAAGGTCAAACTAGATGAGAATGCATGCCTTAAATAGATGAAAATGGTGAGAAGAGTAAAATTAAGCATCTAGGGGATACCCATAGAGTTTCCTTTTCACATCGCTCTTTCAAGCATGGGGTAGTGAGTTATCCAATGATTTTAGGATAGCATTGGTTGAGACCAATCAATGCCATACTAGAGTGGGTGACAAGGAACTGGACCCTATGGGAGAAGAAGGTGCAATAGAAAGGAACTAGCCTGAGACAGCACATAGATGTCATTCTACAGAGACTCGGATTAGTTACAATCTAGATGAGAGAGATGTGCCAGCAGTATGCATACTTTCTTTGAAGATAGAAACTAATGCAGAGTCCAAAGTGGGTGAAAATGATGGTCACATCTTGTTCTTTGGCAACCAATACCCATGTGCAAGGGGCAGGTACTATTGCACATTGTGAAATATCTAATGGGTGCACAAACTTAGTCATATTAGAAAGTGAATTTTTTTTGGAAGAACGTAAAAAATTACATCATGAAAATGAGAAAAGGTGGAAGAAATAACAAGAGGAGAGTAACTGGTTTGTGATTGGAATCATTATAATTAAAAATATGGTGCGCTTTCATCCTTGTTGGTTTATTTATAGCCTTGTCACCTCCTTGTCATCGAAGTTGTCTTCATCGTTATGGTCTTGTCCATCAATTTTGTTTTGGTTGATGAGGTTGGTCTCATCATTGAAACGATCTTTTATTTGTTCTACATAAGTTGCATGTCTTCTATTGTTAAAGTTGCATCCAAATCCGCTTTGCATGGTTGACGAGGTTGGTCTTATCATTGAAATTGTCTTTTATTTGTTCTATTTAAGCTGCATGTCTTCTATTGTTAAAGTTGCATCCAAATCCGCTTTGCATCCACCTCACATTGCTTCATACACACCCACATGGCTCTTACTCACATCTTTCTTTGTATAACTTGGTCTACTTGGAGGCACATTTTCCTAAGAAAGCACGAACCCCTCCCATTCAAGGTGAATGACTATGAATAGAACTATCCCTACATACTAGGAGCACCATATTTATTTACAATTAACTACATAAGTTCATAAGCTATCTTGAACATTATAGACACTAGTACTTGTAAGTCATTGTCGATTATAACATTTGCCATACACTTACATCAATTGGTTGTTGACATTCATCATGCTCTACCTTTTGATTAAGGTTAAAAGTTTTTAATTTGATCCGTTTACTAAGGCGCATTTGTGTCCATTTACACCTCCTCACACTTCAACCCCACCGTTCATCCTCATCTGCGCAAGCACAACTTTCCTACACCATTACAGCCTCTCACATCGCATGCTAAGCACTTAGGAGGACACAAGTAGGAGGATAGGGACCATAAAATAGAATGTGATATAAGGATAAATGGTGTAGATAGGTGATAGGAGAACAAGGAAAATAGGGTATAAGCGGGACTCATGTAGGATAAGATAGTATACATGTGATCGAGAGTAGAATAGACATAGGACAAACTAAGTGTAGGAGAGAAAAGATAGGATAGCATAGAGGATATTGGTAAGCTAGATGACATGACAAGACCAAAAAGTAGAGTGTGATTGGTCCAATATTGAGTCCACATGAGTCTATGCATGGATGACTATGTGGCTTCATTGCATGAGTTAGACTACGTAATAGGAGATGGACTAGTCCATGCTTACAGTCTTTATGGGTTGAGAAGGACTTGAAAGCATGCCCGTGCAAGTACATGAAGGGAATTCCTTCAACCACTTCGTTTGCTCCTACGGCCCTTCACGATTTTGATGCCCAACAAGAGATGTGTAGAAACCCAAGACATGCATGGACCACAATAGATATTATCATGGAGGCAAAATGATGATAACCTGGCTCTGATACCACTAATGGATTAGTTCCTCAAACTAATGCATGCATGCAATGAACTTAAACAAACGGTTTAGTTCAAAATTGAAATCACAAGCTCATGAACTAGAGACAAATTGTGATATCAAATGACTCAATAATGCTCATAGAAAACAATTCAAACTACTGTCAAACACTAAGCTCATCACTACAGGGCCACACAAGCTCATACCACACAACTACAACTTACAAACTTGATCGACCTATTGAAGATTGTTTTGATTACCAACACCTAGCCAGTGAATTTTCACCTCTTGTGCTTGTGACCTCGACTGCATGCAGATACCAAGAGCCAAGCTCCCTCACTGATTTTGCGGGATCCGACTCTCAAAACTACCTTTTGGATCTTGTTGGAATGGAGGCGGGCTATCCTAGTCACCTTCAATGGGAAGAACTTTGCATCCTAGCAGTTGACAACTAGACTGTTGTTCATGTAGAAGGGGCTATATAGCATAGTATCGAGCACAAAGAAGCCGAAAAAGAGAGATCTCATGATGTGGATAAGGTACTAGTTTGGGAGCAGCTCAGGATGAGAAGGCACTAGGTTATTTGGGCAGAGCTCTAGGGCCAGAGTACTTTCATCACTTGGACATCAAAGCAACTACAGCATAGAATTAGTAGACATTGGAGACCCTCTTTGGAGTACGAAAGAAGCATTCAAATTGTAATTTGAAGCAAGATCTCTTCAACTTGTAAATCAATGAATGAGAGACTTTGGGAGCCTTTCTCAATCATATGAAAGCACTTCTTAGACAATTAAGTGACCTAGGTGAATGCGTAGAGGATGAGGAAAAGAAAGCAATCTTGCTCAGGAGTTTACCAGCAGAACAATATGGAGAGATTGTGTGAATTCTCAGATGCAACAATGATATGGACTTCTTGGATTGTGTGGGTATGATTTTGAGTGAAGAGAAGTGTAGCCACTTCACGTGGTTTGATAGCAAGGCATATGCAGCTAGTGACCAGAAGAAATCAGGATGAGATGCACATAAATGCAATTACTGTGGCAAAGAACAACACATTGAGAGATATCGTTATACTAGCAATGTGATGAGATCCTAAAACAAGATAAAGGCAAGGAGAAAGCACTTGTAGCAGATGGCAAAGAGGAGACAACTATGGTGGTTGAGGTTGATCACCTCAGTGATCATGATTGGCCTTCTAGCATCTTTGTGATCACTGGAGGGCAATGATGACTACTGAGATTCGAGCTCTTTGTGAGCAATTGTTGGTCAATGAGTCCTTTGTGGACATAGGTAGCTGTGTGCTCTTTGTGTGAGTGTAGCTTTAGTGTTCTAGCTTTTGTCCGATCTCCCATTTTGACTGAGGGGGGGTTTGTTGGGTATTCATCCTCACGGGTGATTAAGGTTAGAGAGGGTCCTTCTTATCACAGTCTCATTGGTCGTGATAAGTGTTAAAGGGTATTGTGATTGGTCCAATATTGAGTCCATGTAAGTCTAGGCATGGATGACTATGTGGCTTCATTGCATGAGTTAGGCTACGTAGTAGGAGATGGGGTAGAGTCACCTCCATTCCAACAAGCTCAAGAAGGCAATTTTTAGAGTCAACTCCTGATAAATCAGTGAGGGAAATTGGCTCTTGTGTCTAAATGTGGCAAGGTACAGGCAGGTGAGGTAGCAATACATTGCCGGTGTTTGTAATCACAATGGTCTTTAGTAGGTTGATCAAGTTTGTAACTTTGTAGCTATGTGGTATGAACCTATGTGGCCTTCTATAATCATCATATAGAGCAAAAAGCCCCGTAGGGATGAGCTCAATGTTTGATAGTAGCTTGAACAGTTTTCTATGAGAGTCATTGAGTTATTTGATATCACAATGTCTCTCTAGTTCATGAGTGACATCATGAGCTTGTGATCTTAATTTTGAATTAAACCATTTGTTTAAGTTCATTGCATGTAGTGTTTCTCCAAGGGAAAGATGAAGGTCCCTTAAGTGTACTTGCAATGATATACCTCCAAACAATGATTGGAAGCATAGTGTAGCAGCATGGGGATGGACTTTGGTAGCTAAGTTCTTCCATAAGTCTTAACTATGATTCAAAATGGGTAGACGAAGAGGTTAGATTCAAAGAGAATGTAGGAGCTGAAGATATGGTTATGGAGATTTGACATTCTATAGGCCAAAGAAGATCATCAAGTTAAGAATGGTTTGAGATCCAAAGGCCTTTGAATGCCACACATTGGTATGGGAAGAACTCCGCCTCACCCCTCTTCTCAAATCCTTTAAATTGTGAGCTAGAGAACATTGAGGGGGTGAAAATTGAGTCATTTATATCTATTGAGTGAATTTTTCTTGAAAGATCACATAGCGAATTGAGTCAGTTTGACTGTCATGGTTGTTGCTCAGACGTTGAAGTTGCATAAGATTATCACCATGGTCGGAGGCTGGGAGCTTAGATGGCTTCTTATCCTCTTCAACTTTGGAAGGCGAACTTTAGGATGGCTATCACATGGAATGTGAGAAACCTAGCATCATGAGGAATAAAGCCTAAAAGCTACGTAAAATAAAGGCAACATTGATTAAAATGTGTGAGGCATTAGCACAGCAGAGAATTAAGCTTAGAAGCAATTCCAATCAATGTGAATAAAAGAAATCAACATGTGACAAAATGGATAAAATAAGAAGAATAAAGTTCACCACCAAAGAAGAATAAGCAAGGAAAGTGATGCGAGATGCACCAATAAGCCCCAAGTCTATGAGCAAAACCCAACAATTTATGAGTCTTGCACAGCTATATAAAATAGATAGAGATGAATCAAAGAGGAGGTTAGGTGAGGTGTGAAAGAATCCAAGCAGGAAGTGATGTGAGATGCCCTTTCTCTTACCACACTCTCCCACAAAATTGAGTGTGTTAACCATTTTTTTGTTGGGTGCGAACCTCCTATTGTCTAAATGTATGAGAAAAATAGAATACCAGCTATAGATAGATGAGCCAAACCAAATTATTAGGTTGTTTAAATCAGATTTATGGATTGTTGAAATGTGCATTTAGCATCTGTGGGAAACACTAAGAATTGGTTCAATTAATGGTACCCAATCTCAATCCAATGTGCCCTAAGAAAGTATAAGCCATTTTTTATTTGCCAAAGAATTAGATCACATGTAGTTGCTTGATTTAATACCCACCTGAGAGGGATCCAATTTTCCAAATGATGGAATTACAATAGAGTAGCCATGACAATAATCTAGGTTATAAAGAATTGAGCTTACAACTACCCGTTCTACGGGATACTCCCACACTATTAGGCTAGGCTAAATCAAGCATTGTAAAGGAGAGAATGCTTGATTTACAAAAAACTTTGTGCAAATGTAGTATGTGAGATGATGGAGTCACTTATAGTTAAGAATGTGTTAGTATTGTAGGGTAGGAGCATACAAGTCAATAGCATTTGTCTCTGGCCATGAGCTTACTATGACACACTAAATAAACCTTGACGTAGTCATGATAAATCTAGATCTACTCAATGATGTAGGCATAATTTCACACCTTGATCCTAAGCGTCCCCCCCCCTCCTCTCTATACAAGTCAATAGCATTTGTCTCTGGCCATGAGCTTACTATGACACACTAAATAAACCTTGACGTAGTCATGATAAATCTAGATCTACTCAATGATGTAGGCATAATTTCACACCTTGATCCTAAGCGTCCCCCCCCCTCCTCTCTATTTCTCTCTCTCCTCTTGCCCTCTCTATTAATTTTTTTTGGACCTTCCTCTTTGTGATTCTTTTTTGCCTCATTTGGCTTTCTTGAAAGTTGTTCATTTGATTTGAATCATCCCATCAATGAGTAACAACAATCACCCCTTAACCATAGGCATAAGAAAACCTCCTCCTCCTCCTCCTCCTCCTCCTCCTCTTCCCTCTCTCTCTCTCTCTCTCTCTCTCTCTCTCTCTCTCTATTTTTTTAACTTTCCCTCTGCGATTCCGCATTGTGGCTTTCTTGATAGTTGGTCATTCGATTTGAAGCATCCCCTCAATGAGTTGAAATAGTTTCTTGCAAGTTTTCCTAAATTTTCAAGGAATAACATTTTGGGTTTTGTTATGGATCTCAATATTTGAATTCTTTTGAGGAATTTTTGAATTAGATCTTAGTTAAGCCTAAGCATGGATTTCAGTTGAAAAAAAGGTTTTATGCATGTTTAAAAAGAAAAAGTAAAAGGAAAATACACACGTGTTGCACAACCAAGGCGGCGTACTCACTTGGGGCCTTGAAACTTAAAATGTTATTTCTTGAAATTAAAGACGTTTTAAGATCGCACTTTGAGACCCGTCTCTAACCGGTCTTTAATCGCGGGTCATGCTCATACACGGCTTTCCAAAACACATACATACGTTGGAGGAGCCAACATGCCCCTCTGGAAGCGTCTTCCTCCGCTTCAATTTGAGAGCAGCAGCGGCAACATGATCATTTCGGTAGGTGCTAGTTCTACTCATCGTAGCGGCCTATGACAACGGTTGGTGCCCCTCCTCCTAGCCAACCTGAGGCAGCGACTGCTTCCGGTCCTCCTAGCGATTTCGATCGTAAGAAATCAAACTGCCCACGAGTGGATTGGCCGGAGAATCCCCAGTACCATGTCTACATGGTTGAGCTCCCCGGTAAGCTCTCTGTTCGTGTTTGTTCATTCTCAGCGTGGTCTCTATCAGCGCCGAATAATGGGTTTCTGTATCTCTGTGTTTTGGAGTCTTATTCCATATGGACACGCAGGATTGTCTAAGAACGACTTTAAAATCACCTTGGAAGATGACCGAACACTTCAAATCATAGGGCAGAAAAAGGAGGAAGAGAGCGCACCGGCGGATCGTTGGCACGTTGCGGAACGCCGTCGCGGCACATTCTACAGGAGAATAACCCTGCCTGAAAATGCAGATCCTAGCAGAATCAAGGCTCAGTTGGCGGACGGCATTCTGACGTTGATTGTGTACAAGAAAGAGCAGCCACAGCCTCGCAACATCGACATTCAAACGTAGAAAGCTGTCGTAGAGGAATGTTTCGATACAGCTTCTTCACTCCCAAATGGAAGGCATCCTAGTTTGTGTGTGGGTCTTGTGATTTGTAAAGCTATGAGCAGAATAAGCGGATATCGAATTCGTTCAACCGCATCTGGAGTTAGATATTTCGTTTAACAAGTTGGTAGCTAAGAAAAGTGCTTCGTTTTATGCCCCAAAAAGGAAATCCCACTCCCCAATAGCCAGTGTCAAACGACAGTAAGCAGCCATCAGTCAATAGCAAGTCCCAGTCAATAGCCAGCTGTCCGATGTCTATTGATAGTAAGCAGTCCAATGAATAGCCTGTCTCTAGGGAAGTGAATACACACTTTATGTTTTGCACCTTTAGAACAAAGCCTAGAGGTTAACACACTTCATTCTTGCAAATTCGTTAGTAGTATGTATCGCATGTGCTGGTCATCTCCTGGTTGTGAGCCCTATCACTGAGTTAGTGGGAGGCATTTTGGAGCAATGTGTGTCCACTTTTGGGTTTAACAGGCCACAATTTTTTCACTTTGGCCATTTTGTATTTGACCGAACACTTTGTTGCCTTTTTGTCCGGCTGGCCACTTTGGCCATTTTATATTTAGTCAAAGGTTTGCCTACTTATAAGCTTACCCCTAGTATTTCTTATCTTTTTCCTTTGTAGGGCGAGATCTCTCGGCACACCCACTTAAGTGCCTATGGCACGTTGGCCCATTGTATTTCTTTCCTTGTTTATGCAATAGGTTGTTTTGCCATTGTTCCTTGCGCTTTCTTCATGCATTCTGCATGTTTCCACATGCACTTTGATATGCCATCATAGCATCATGGCTTTGATTCTTGGAGCTGCACAAAAAATCTGTGAATCTTCATGTAGATGGGTGCTCTCTTGCATGGCAAAGGCAGCGGTTCTTCTCACCATCAAGGGCAGTCGGCGGCGGGAGGTAGATCAACCTTTTCCTCTCTTCTCTTTAGTAAAATTTACCCATTTCAAGCCTGTGCAAGGCATCAGCAGCTTGAGGGCAATGGAGGTCAAGAGGTTAGGACATACTTGGGCAAGCCAAATATTAGGCTAGGCAGGGGAGGCAACCCTTTGGGCCCTTGGAAATCCCTTTGGCTTTTAGATTAGGATTTTAAAACCATACATTCATTTAGTCACCTTTATAGTTGTAATGGAAAGTAAACTAAGAGTAGATGATGAAGCAGGTCATGGTGGATGCCATTTGTTGAAGTCCATGTGGGATCTTTCTAAATAGGAGGTGGCTGTTGGAGTTTCTCTCCATTCTCTTCTTGCAAAGTGGTCACCTCCATTAGGAGCAAGAGTAGAGTGTGCTTTAAATCCTTTGGTGGGCACCATCCCCTTCTAGATGGTTACATTTATATTGTGAAGTGATGAGGATGATCCTGACCCTTGTATCCACATTAGATAAGTATAGGAAGCATGTAGTGGGAATAAAGCAAAACTTGATGATCTAATATTGAAGTATTCACTTTTGAAATGCTTTGCTTTTTGTGTGACTTGGCATCGCATTGGAGCTAGTATATTGGATGAAAGACAATTGTTGTCATCAACGAGAGAGAAGAGGGAGGTCGTATTGTTGGATTGAGGAGGAAGTGGAGCTTAAGGATGAAGAAGCACAGAGTATAGGTTGATGGCTTAGTTCCTCAAACTAATCAAGGAGAGGTTCGATACTTGGATCAATTCTTTGGGAATTTTGGTACTAGATGCAAAGCTTACAATTGGCACATTTATTCATTTGCAATAAAAAGCTTGCACATGACAATTGCAACGACCTACACTTTTGTAATGTGCATGATGCAGTTGGACAGGAAGGTTGCATCCCAATTCTTCAATGAATCAAGATCTAAATCTAACAAAGAAATGACTGTAGCATCTAGCATTGTTGCCCCGCTTCCCAATGCACAAATCTGTAACTTTGAATCCACCCCTTGTGGCTACTCGACGAATGGGATGTGAGAACGGTACATTCTCAACAACCACCCAAATTGCTGCATGGCATCCACTCCTCTTCCTAAGAAGGTTGATCGCCCCTCAACCAACTATAGTAAACACTCAACTCAAAGGCTAGTGGATCGTTCTCACCATCATTCTCCCATTCTAATCGAATATAGCACACAACAAAACTTCCTACATTATTCATTACATCAAAATTCATTCATGACTATCAATACATAGAAGATGATGACTATGAGTTCGTCAAAGATCATCTATATGTTACAATGAAATTCTATTGCGTAACTATTTAGGTAGCAATTGATTGAATAGCACATGCAATCCTTACCTTAGCTTGCTTCTACATCAGCTCCATTATTCTCAACTTTGTTTTTGAGTCCAACCCAGATGCACGGGTTCATCTAAAAGATGAGCCATGAGTTGATCAGAATCTCGACACTTGCTTCACCTCTCTACCCAAAATTCCATGCGAAATGTGCTATCGATTGCAATATCTCAGCACTTGTATCATGGAGAGAGACTTTACATATAGATTCTCTCCTTTTCCAATAAAATCAAAAGAGCCTACATTTTTAGGACTTTGCACCAGACCTTACCGTTCCATTCACCCCCTCCTTGGATCAAAGCTTCTCCCTCAACCTCCCTCAACCCCTCTCCTCATGGCTATTCCCTCACCTCCCCTCTCCTTGTGGCCATTTCCTCATCCCTTTGCATCCCCTCTCCTCATGGCTATTGCCCCACCCCCCCCCCTCTTTTTCCCTGTGACTTTCCCCTCTCCTTACAGGCTAGCACCACTCACCTTTGCTCCACCTCCCACCTCATCTTTGCTTCACAACTCCCTCGCTTCTCTTCGTGACATGGCTGCTCCCTTAGCCCCTTACCTTTTCTCACCACCACCTCATAGGATTCTCTCTATGGCCCCATACCAAGTAACTCCACCTCCCTCTCCCCCTTCCTTACAAGTGCTCCCTCATCCCTATTACCTCTGCTCACTACCCTTTGCTTGTGAATGTTCTATCCATCTTAGTGATTTGCCCACTGAGTTCCCTATAGCCAACAAAGCTTCTTGCAGGTTTGTTGATTCGTAAGATCAGAGTGAGAAATGAGCTTTTTCATGTGATAATAAGATTTAAGAATATGAGTATAACTATGACGACCTTGGGTATGAAGGGCTCATATGCTGCAAGTCCTCTTTCAGCTACAATTTCAGCTACAACGCTGGCAATTTCGTATGTAGATACCTTGAGATATCCAACCACATATAACTACGAATCATCAATTACACCAAGACTACACAGGAAGAAAGGTTGATTCTCAAGAAAAAAAATTTGAGAGAGACATGTCTCTTCATTTAGAGAGAGCTCGAGGACCCCCTATAGCAAGCTTAGTTGACTTCTACAGCAAGCACTTCAAGCATTCACAACTACGGAGCTCATGGGCATCTTCATCGAAACACAAGTAGCAGAACAACTCTAGCTGCCCATCAACCAAAAATTGTCGAACGAGCTTCAGTGTAGCCAGGCTTCCCACAGCCTACACTCACGACACCAGACGAATGTGGCAGCCTGCGACCTCTGCAATCAAGCCTTCTGCAGCTCATCCATCAACACCTCCACCAGCCCTGCTGCAGTCTTCATGGCTCACAACCTCCAAGGCTGCACGTAGCTCCTGGCCCTGCATAGCGCTCGCTACCATGGCTCCTCTAGGGGCTCTAGCAACCTCAATGCCAATAGGGATGGCTACGACACAGCGATCAGCTGGCTAACTACGTCATACCGACTGTACCTCTAGCACTGAGCAGCAGTGGCTCAAGGATTCCTCGACGAAGCAGCGACCTTCAGTCCGCTCTTCAACAGCCCTTAGCTCCTCGTACACGGTCTTCAGTTGTCCATCATTTTCAATGGCTCACGCCTCCTTGCCCGGCATGCATCCACAACCAATCGCCAACCGTTCATAGTCAGCAGCTACCTCAACTACAACCTCTCCACCTAGACAGTCGGTATAACTACGTCATACCGACTGTACCTCTAGCACCGAGCAACAGTGGCTTAAGGATTCTTCGACGAAGTAGCGACCTTCAGTCCGCTCTTCAACAGCCCTTAGCTCCTCGTACACGGTCTTCAGTTGTCCACCATTTTCAATGGCTCATGCCTCCTTGCCCGGCATGCATCCACAGCCAATCGGGAACCGTTCATAGTCAGCAGCTACCTCAACTACAACCTCTCCACCTAGACTTTCTACAGCTAGTGCCTGTGACGCCTCAGCTCCAGCTGCAACACTTCTAGCTCCCGTCCGATGGGCCTCTCCACCATACTGGCCGACTAAGCGCCTTCCTCAAATAGGACTACAATGACCTACTCAGCCAACCAATACAATCTGCTCGACCGCCTTCATCAATGATGGACTCTGACTGCCTCTATGCCTTGGAGCATCTACTCCAACGAGCCAAACGACCTCGTCCAAACAATGAGCTGCAGTGCTAATTGACGACCAGCGGCTCTATCTCAATGGCTCATCTCTCCACGGTCTTGCACAGTCGCTCCATGACGTTCTACAGAGCCAACAAAGAGTTTTACAAGGGCAATGGCAATAACAAACGAGGGCGGCTCCCGGCTCCTATGCTCTATCGACGGAGCTGACTCACGGAAAGAATTATATCAAATAGAATCTCTGAGATTCTGACAGCATCCAACAAAATATTATCCCTACCACACTTGGTCCTAAAGTAAACATGTGGCACCACTCAAAATTTGCCACGTGGCTCTCCACAAACCACACCCTTTACCAAGGGTAGGTAGCATTAACCTTGGGTCAGCAAGGCTTGGTTTAGCCTTTGACACATGGCAAATAGCATTGAACTAAGGTTACTTGAGTTAACCTTGGGTTAGTGATTTGGACCTAGGTTAGTCATATTGGTCAGTGAAGTGCCATCTCATCTTGCCCAGTCAACAACCACCTCAGCATGTGCCACATGGTAGTAACCTCTGTCAGGCACAGTAATCTCTTACTAGGCACTACATGTGAGCCAAGCACCTCACCAATGCTCTGCCAGCACACCTCTCCACAGGCACTGTATCTGCATGTGACCCCCTCTTGCCACATCATCATTTTGCACCCTTTCGGCCCCTCCACCTAGATCAACCCGTGTCTCTTGATCCACGAAGAATTTGAGGGCGCTCCAAAAAGGAAAGACGCTCGATTTTTCATGCTCTATGTGCTCATCACATCATGTGCACATTTTGGCACAAATATCACACACTTTTGAGCCTCGGTGATAAATCCACTTCTTAGACGCACATCAACCTCTAGATCGACACATCTGACCCAGCACCTAAAACAAGCAAAGAAAAGGAATTATTTGCTGCTTTTGCATCACTCGATGGTTGGTCTAGATCTAGTTCAGAGTACATTAGATCATCCATAGTGGAGAGAACTCCAAAGTAGCCGATCAAAGCCATGCCTAAAAATTCCTAAATAGTTCCTACTCGAAGTCAGTCCCTTCGCTCACATGCGGTTTCACATCATCACATTTCCTGAAGCCCGACATTCCATAGTTCAGTGAGAAGATTTTTGAGTGTTTAGAGGCATTGACCGACTGATCAATGGGTAGATTGCACATGACTTGATTTCACACATGCATGCCATCATTGTAAAGCCTATTTGGCTATTTTTTGGCATTGTGCACTTTATTCAAGCCCTGTAAAGCCTCTTGGCTATTCCCGGCATCATTTGCCACAAGCCTTGTAATAGATTGGATTATATGTTGCATTTCTATCTTCATCAACAGTTCATATTTCACTTGATACAATCACTGTTTTGTGCATTCGATTCACACAGTGATTTCACAGACACTTTGAGTACATTTCTTGCACCATGTCTATGACTAGCAACCTCAATTTGGAGGCATCTGCTAAGCTAGAAAACTCCAGTTATGGCACATGGAAATATCGAATGAAGACCATTTTTGTACTTCAAGACAAATGGGAGTGTCAATGGGTGTACACCTAGACAGACGATCCATCCACCAATAGCTCTACTCCACCTGTTGCCGCCACCAACAATGACCGCACCTATAGTAGATCCTGCCATTGCCCGAGCATAGGCAGAATGGGATAATAAAGACAAATATGCATATCATTTGATCAAGCCCAATGTGCAAGATGTCATGCTAGGATAGCTCAACACAGTGAAGACATCAAAACAAAGCATGGGATATGTTTTTGCCCGGGGGGGTCACTCATAAACATGTAACGTAGCACGTTAGTGCACAAAGGGGCATTTTTTTAATAGGGGGACTTACATACCGTTTTTTTCACACGAGGGAATTTATAAAATAGGGACTTAGTAAAATTCATGTCTATATTTATGGAGGGGTGTCTAGATTTTAAGATGGAGAAATGTATACATGCAAGAGGGGGTTAATCCATTACATGAAGAAATGTAAAAATTAAAGAATAGGGGTATTTTTAATACATGCTTGCTCGCACATGCTATATGGGTTTTATGAAGAGTGACCCCCCCGAGTGTTTTTACAGCTCTTTATGAGTTTAAGAACACTTCTAGGATTCTCACACTGAGAAACCAAATCAACCAGAGTCTTTGCAATAGTAGTGAAACCATTCATGCTTAAGTACTCAGAATCAAGATTTACAATAATCAACTCGTAGTAGCAGGAGAGACTATTAAACTTGCAGAAATGGTTCAAGTCATCCTGAATGGACTAGGAGAGGGAATCTAGTCTAGAGTATTGCCATTCAATGGCATATTTCAACACTAGAAGAACTACAATCAGTTTTACTTGGTGAAGAACTCAGGGCGCAAGCCATTCGTGCATGAAAAGGTCATTCTAGTGATCAAGCATTCACAGCTTCAGATAGAAGTAGAGGCAGAGGTAGATCATTTTAGCAAAGTGGTCATCATCAGCAACAAAGTCAGTATTAAAGTTAGAATCAACATCAGCATCATCCTCAGAAACATCAGCATCATCGAAGAGGAAATCATTCAATAGAGGAAGGTTCCAAGGATGAGGGAATGCATCCATCAATGTGTCAAACATTCAATGCAATTACTATCATAATTTTGGACATTATGAAAGAGATTACCGCAAGAAGTAGTACGACCAAGGAGGTCAATCTAGCAACAATCGAGGAAATTTTCGCAGAAGATGAAATCATCATGGTGGACATTCCAGTCACACTCATTATGCCAATGAGCTTGAGAATATGTTCCTTGCAAGCAAGGATATGCAAAAGACTCAAACAATCTACCTTGACATTGATTGCAATTCAAAAGAGGAATTCAGTTATCAAGTTGATCAATCAAATCAGGATCCTTGGTACATAGATAGCGGTGCATCATCTTATATGACAAAGCATCACAAATGGTTTACCAAGATGAAACCATTAGAAGGAGGTTCTTGATATCACTAGCAACACTCAGCACAACAGATGGAATGTGTACCGGCTCGATGTCAAGAATTCTTTTCTCAATGGTTACCTAGACAAGGAAGTCTACATGCAACAACCAACAGGTTATGTTGAACCAGGAAAAGAGAATCAGGTTTTCCATCTCAAGAAAAGTCTCTATGGCTTAAAGCAAGCACCCAGAAGTTGATACAATAGAATCGACAAGTATTTTTCTAATCTAGGATACATGAAATCCAACGCAAATCATACTCTCTACTACAAAGTTCAAGGGGAAGACATCACTATTACACTCTTGTATGTAGATGATCTGATTGTAATCGGAAGTAATGATCGCTTCATCAAGAAGTTGAAACAAGACTTATCTGTAACGTTCAACATGAAAGATCTTGGACTTATGCACTATTGTCTTGGATTGAGTTCTAGAGAGATTGAGACAGCACTTCATGAGTTAGCTAAAGTATTTTGATAGTCTCCTCAAGAAGTTTCATATGGAAGATTGCAAGATTGTAGCCACTCCCATGGAATATAGTTTGAAACTTACAAAAGATTTAGAAAAGCGTACCGTCAATGACAAGTACTATTGGTAGCTTATCGGATCTCTTATATATTTGACTATCACACAGTCAGATATTTGTTATGCAGTAAGTTCACTTGCACAGTCTATGGCAAATACAAAACAATCTCACTCGAATGCAACCAAAAGGGTCTTGCCATACATCAAAGGTACAAGATAGTTTGGAATAGAATACAGAGGAAGTCATCCAAGGTTTCATGGATACTGTGACAGTGACTCTGCAGAGATCATCAACCAGGAGATCAACAAAGGGATATGCATTTTTCCTTGGAAAAGGTGCTATATCATGGTTGTCAAACAAATAGCCAACTGTTTCTTTGTCTTCAATTGAAGAAGAATATAGGGCGCTCACTATACAGGTGCATATGAGGTAATATGGCTTAGAAGACTATTGTCTGAAATAGATTACTTTGATGAATCAAAGCCAACAACAATATACTGTGATAATCAATCGGCTCATGCATTGGCTTGGCCAATAATCCAATATATCACTCCAGGGCAAAGCACATTGATATCAGAGAGCACTTCATCAGAGAAAGAGTGTTACTTGGTGACATCACACTGCAGCATTGTGACAGCACAGAGTGTTGCGGACATCTTTACTAAACCACTTGGCAAAGATGTTTTTGAGAAACACCGACAAGCTCTTGGTTTGACTCAGAGGAAGGACATTCCCATTAAAGGGGTGTGATGGAATGTAATGTTAAATCCTTCTTCAATTCCTCAAAATCATCATCTTGAGGGAAGGCCTACTTCATGATGTTGATCTTGAGGGAAGGTGTTGAGAGACCATCTCAACATCATGTGTTTGATATTGTGCATAGCACTAACACATAGAATGCTATAAAGGAAAGGGTTAGATGCCCTAACCCTAATCATAAAAGGGCTTGTATATATTCTACAATTTCAACTAAATCTAGTGTACAGTTAGTCATTTGTGGTGTGCTCTCTAGCTGTGCCCTCTCTCCTCATCTCCACTCTTCTCCTCTCCTCCCTCTTCATATTTTGTCAAGTTTAGCATTCTCTTCTATTGGTGATTGATGCAGTATAGGATGGATCAAATTGTGTGACCTTGAAACATTCTATTTATAATTTTCTCTCTAAATAAATATGATTATGAGTAGTAAAGAAAAAATTATTCATGACCTTTATTTTTTATTAGCAATTAATACTCAGAAACTCTACTTTATGGAAATTACTAAGGACACCTGATGAATAGTTCAGATTGGTTGGTATGAGAAAGAGGAGGCAACATGGTATCTTTTCAAATGACCTGAGATTAAATATCTATGTGTACCTTCTACCTTTGCGACACACACATTAAATATATGCTCAATCTTTTAGCTACTAAATTTATTTATTTTGGGAGGTGCCCTTGTTTTACATTCAATGCACTGGATAGTTGTTCCTATTAGGAACCTACCCATTCTGAATGCCTCTTGGCACTAAGACATATTGTGTACTTGCACCTTCTCTCTCTCTCTCTCTCTCTCTCTCTCTCTCTCTCTCTCTCTCTCTATATATATATATATATATATATATATAAAGATATCTCCCCCAATGCCCCCCTCCCCCCTATTGGAAATTGTGGGGCCTTTGCATGTGATCCTAACCCCCTCATGATACCTTGGTAATATGAATGTATTGGAGAGGTATTGGATCCCCTTGATGCACACTTGACATGTGGAAGATTAAGGGAGAAATCCCATATACAAATGTGTAATAAATGGGGCCTTGGATATAAGGCCCAAATATGAAGACCCTCCTCTAATCCCTCCCGAGACTTTTTGGAAGAAGAGGAGGTTGGCGTGGCTAGGAGGCAGGGGTGTGGAACCCCCCATACTCGGTGCCCCCTAGTGACATGTGGCATCTGGCCACATTTTCCAAGACCCTCCCTAACTGTCATGACTACCTACCAGCCACTTTGGGCTGATCAAACTATCCTAATTGCATATAGGACTTGTACCACTCTTTCTAAGCTCCAAAAAGTATGTCGAGGGGCTTTTAGACCTATTCCAGCTTCCCATGGAACCTGCACCACCCCCTCCAAGAGATGTTGGAGCAGAAAGAGTAGTTAAGAAAGGTACATTAGATTGGACCATGCACAATGTCTTTCACATCTTGTGGTTAAATAAATGCATTGGACTAGCACTCGACCAGCACTCATCAGTAATGTCCCAGATGTGAGCCATATCCTAAGGTGATTGATGAAGCTAAAGTCATTGAGTTAGAGTTGATTCTCCTCCATAAGTAGAAGCATGTGTCATGACAAGGCATTGCTCCTCTGTGATCACCTTATGCACATCGAGAGGTTTACTTGGTGATGCATTTGAGAGTCCTACCCCTCTATGGTGACCTCCACTGCTATTCAAAATCTCACTACCATTGGCCTTGTCAATGCATAAACATTAAGCTACCTTAGAAGTGGGGTTGACACTCATCTTGATCATGAAGGAGTATCACCCACTACTAGTCCTCTAACAACAAGGACATTTAGGGCCTTGCTATTCATTCATAGCTTCATGGAGACACCATTGATCTTATGGATGATAAGGAACTGTCCAAAAGTGTGAAAACAAATCTTGGGGCATCACTTGCCCACTTGCTTCAAAATTTGCTTAATGATGCATAAATAGATATTAGACACATTCTCCTTTGATATTAATGTCTCTATAAGACTTGTTTGCTTGGCCTTTATACACTTCCTATGCCTTTGCTAGCCAGTTTTTAACTAACTCAGTGATCTTGGCCATGGTCTTTGTATTTTTGGTTTTCAGATATGAAAGGACACCAATTGTCGGATGTACCTATTCAAGTCTCAAACCGCTTATAGATCACGTATTGTATACTTTTCTGATCATAAAGTAAATATATCTCTGTCTGTAGTTCCATATAATTTGTAATCTTCCTAACATACAATCTATCCTGTTCCAATGCACAATTCATATGTATTGTTATCTGTATTTCTGATATGAGAGAGCAAGCATTATGTGACTATAATATATTTTTGGGGTTTTCGTACGAACCCTAAAACACTACCGATCCTACTGGATGAATTCCCTATCAACTTTGAGGCCATGGTTCCTTTTGCTGGTGCGCATCAGGCCCAGAAATGAAGGGGAATTGTAAATTGCTGCTTGCATATTCTCATTGTTGTAATGGTGCACAGATTAACATTCATCTTGTTGCGTAATACATTGTCATGAAGTTACTGATACTTGGAATGTGAGTACCCACAAACCTGTGACTCCTCCAGGCAATTACATGCATGGGTCGTTGCAGAAAAGCTTGCACCATTCCTATAGGGAGATGCTTCCACACATGCTCCGAACAGTCCGAGGCAATGGTGCACGTCGAACTGGGTGTAGCACAGGGATTGATCCTCACCTGTATGTCAAGCTTTGAAGCGGACATAGGCCCCGTTGCATCCCATACATAGTTGTGACATGATCTAAGCCAACAGTGCCCAGATGTCCAACCGAAATTTTCCTTAACAGTAAATGTCAAACTATCTCTCGACTCACCACACGAGGTGGACGAAAGCAGTCCAACAACATGCCCCAATGATGTCAAAACGGTTCCCCCAAGTGAACTGCTATGGAGAGATCTGGACTTTGTGGCCCTAATTGGAACTATGGCCTAGGAACTATGGCCTTGACGCAGTGGAAACCAACCACAGACTATGGTACGACCCACTTCAGGTCAGAGGACTTGGACAAATGAATCCAGTCAAAGAACCTGAGGAAGAGGAGGACAAATGTACACAAGTAGAAGATGGGTTGGAGACCATTGTGAAGGATCCGACAGGTGATTCCAAGGAAGATGAGGTCTTTAGTAGTACCCACAATAGTCGACACCACAGCAGGGAACCGAAGGTCAACCGGACTAACTGCCGTTGCAGAATTGTTGTGCCACAACGCATAAAGGCAAAGTGAGCCTGTCCAACAGAGTCTGATGAACCCAAACAAAAGTCGAGAGGGTGAGTAAATGCCCTAGGTGGTTGTAGGGGAAAGAGGGAGGCAAGTGGGAGCCTAGCAGGGACCAAGGGAGAATCCCTCCACCAATGGGAGGCCAAGATGGAGTCCTCCATTGTTTTAATTCCTAAGCCTTCCCATTGGCAAGTTTGTTACTCACAAATCTCAAGGGCCTAATCCAAGAGACCCTTTTCGAGTTCGAAACCTAATGACTAGCAAGCATATGCAAATACATCATTGGCAAAGAAAGAGAATGGAACAGGAATGGAGCTCCCATCCCCACGTCCATCGAAAACACCTAATTGATTGAGAGGACAGCCTGATAAGAACATGAGCAGGGACAAGGATGGAGAGAAGAAGAGTCAGAATCTCATTGAGGAGGTATAGAAGAGGAGTGGTGCATCATAGTTTCTATGGTGGTGAATATGCTTGCCTCCAATACATCAAAATCCTAAATAAATGTCTAAACGCTAACGTAAGGGCTTATTTAAGCCTAACAACTAACTAGAATCTAACATGAATGACATGATTAACATTAACCTTCTAACGTATTTGGTGAACTTGACCGAATATAAAGGAAATTCAAGGAAGGTCCCCTAACCAAAAATCCAACCGAGTCCCTTAGCATGGCCAATTATGTGTCATTTTTCTCACAAAGCAATGATGAGATGTTGTAGCAAGCTTTTTACTATGAGTGAAAGGCTTGAGGGAGGAATTTTTCAAAAATAACCATCGAGAGCGGTGACAGTACAAGCCTTTTTACAAGAGTCGAGCTCCCACGAGAGGTGTTAGACAGGTCAATCTTGACCTATATTGTTGTGGCACTTCATAGATTTTAGCCATCTGGGGACCTTGACGGGTTGAGCCCTATTATAGAGCTTCCTCGCACCAGCTCTAGTGGCGCTCACCCAGCCCTACTAGTAGGCGATTCAGAAGGTCCCATAAGGAGAGACGGCTGGCTCGGGAAGCAATGGAATGCCAACCCAAAAACTCATCAGCCTAGAGGGAAGTTTTCCTTTTAGACTCCTTCCTTGAACCACGTGTTCCATTGTAGACCCTTGATCTTGGATCGATCTAAGGGTTAGAAGCTTTCTTTCTATGAAAAAGCAATGCTTTCAAATTTGAAGTGCTTTTCTAGACGTGAGCACCAAGTTAAGTGATGTGCAAAGATCCTGCTTTGACGCAAGCTCGGTTTGTTTGTTCATCAGCAAGGGCACCTTTTCATCCCCTATTCTAGCTTCTTCTTTCCTTAAGAAACTTCCACCTTGAACTTGTGCTTCTCTTCTTCGTCGAGCCAGGTTTTCTCCACTTTTCCCTCCTCCCCACGTTTGACTACCTCTTCCCCCTCTGGGTTTGTTGCTGCAGCCTCGTCCTTCCTCGCATATGATCATGGCGTTCAAACCCCCTCTTACTGATTCCGAGAACCTCGAAGGGGGAATGATGTCTCCACCATCATCTTTCAAGAAGCGCTTTCGGACCAAGTTCATGGCGGCAGAGCAAAAGGAGCAGATGCTGGTGTTTGCTAAGAAGCTGGGGTGGAGGATTCAAAAACACGACGATGTAGCAATGCAATAGTTCTACATGGAAGAGGCATGTTCTCAAGGTGTTGATGCGCACAATAACACACTGGGCAAGAAGCCACCATCTCTGTGAAGAAAACACAAGAGCAATCCTAGAAACATTGCTCCCAAGCTCTTCTTCAAGCGTCTTGATCTTTCCAGTCAATTCATCATTAGCAACCCAAGAGGATGCAACTGGCTTGACAAGAGTGTCATTTAGTTGCATTAAATTGGCAATCTTCTCCTTCGGGGACAACCGCCATTTCCTATTTTTTACTCACCAATCCCACGGCATTTCTTGTGAGCCACTAATATTTTATCAAGCTCAGATCTTCTATTTCACTCACAGTTGCATGGGCACGTAGCTTCATGGAGTTGATAGCTTGGCACGTGAAGGTTGCATTGGACTTTAGGATCGGGAGAGAAGATGAATGGTTATCGAATAATAGCTATGCTTGGAATAAATGTTTGTGTCTTTTGCACTATTTGTGCTTAATCTCATTCCCCAAACAAAGGCGTTCCTGAAGGAAGTGGTGCTACAGAGCGTGGAGAAATCGACGGAGGTGCTACATTCATGCGAGGGGATCCATTCTTGCTTTAACAACATTATCGATGCTATTGGATTGCCTTTCGCTCACCGACGGGTGAGTAGCTTGTCGGCTACAAAGACATCCTGTAATTGAAGTCGCATGACGATTCACTTGATTATCGCAGTGAGCGATCGGAGAATTTGCAAATATATCTCAAAGACCGTCGTTGGAATGATGAGGGCTTTATGGCCAATATGCAAAAATATGATTATGATAATATGTCAATATCCACGCCGCCTCCCCGCCCAAACTATGTGTGGTTATAGTAATTGTATATTATATATATTCTCATACACATATTTTCAATACACATATTTTCAATTGCTCATCCATTCAAAATTGCTCATCTTCAATCTGAATTCTTACAACATTCCTCTCTTTTGATGCATGTTCTCAATGCGGGGGAGCAAGGAAAGCCAAGCTGGACACAAGATCAAAAAATATCGACACCTCTATTTATGATTGTGGTCCATGCAACAATATTGTATAGATTGCAATGAGGATTAGTTATTAGCTCTTGTGAGCATCACCTTATTCATGTATTTGTTGACATTGCCAAGTCAATAATAAATCACC
Source organism: Dipteris shenzhenensis (assembly GCF_047967505.1). NCBI lineage: Eukaryota > Viridiplantae > Streptophyta > Polypodiopsida > Gleicheniales > Dipteridaceae > Dipteris > Dipteris shenzhenensis. The sequence goes on along the minus strand of NC_141597.1, from coordinate 21,564,585 downwards.
ATCCCTGACATTTATAGGGAGGATCGAGTCCTAACGGACCCTATGCAGTGTCTCATGTCCACAATTTTTACTCATTCGTTTTTTTCCTTTGAAAATTTGATAAAATGCTAGGATTTAGGTTCAATTTCGAGTTAATAGTCATGTGCTCCTACGAAAAGCCTGCCTACCGCACCCTAGTTGCTATGACATTGCAATGACACGCATAGTCGGTGGCGGTGCAGGCGGCATGGAAAGTTGCTAGCGACACACAGGGGGGGCATGATTTCCCTAGGTGCTATCAAAGGCGTGGAGTCAGCGAGCTCTGTAGCGCCAGAAGCACGCGCACCTAGGTGGTGGCTATATAGACAGCTCTCACCAAATGAGAGCTGGTTTGGGCTCGAGTGTGAATATCGATTCCTGGAGGCATGTGCTCGGCAATATGGCTTTTACAACGCCACATGTATAAAGAACAATGCACAGAATTACTCTAGGGTTTACGCAGAGCCCCTGTGTTTGCCTTAATTCTCTCGTCTCGACTATTGTCGATCTGAAGATTTCGACGCCCTTGGATTTCTGCAACTGATCTTTTCCATCAAATCGGTGCTTGGATCCATCGGATCGGCAATCGTTGCATTTTTTCCAGCTCACGTTTTGCCCTTTCTTCGATCCAGATCCCAGGTACTGAACAATCTTGTTTCCACATCTTGCGTTTTGCTCTTTGGAATATGGCACTAGAATGGGCCGTCTTGGCTTATGCCGTCGGAGCGGAAGCTATTATTCTGTTGCTCGTGACACTGCCTGGTTTGGAACGCCTTCGCAAGGGGATCATCGTTGTTTCGAGGAACAGTTTGCAACCTCTACTGGCGTTGATCCCCTTTTGTCTCTTTCTTCTCCTTGACATATACTGGAAGTATGACCACATGCCAAAATGTGAAGGACCGACTTGCACCGTGGCTGAGCAGACGAGACATGCCAAATCCATTATGAAAAGCCAGCGCAACGCCATTCTAGTGCTCGCAGCTCTTCTCCTTTATTGGCTTCTTTACTGCGCCACCCATATGTTGGTCCAGATCGAAAGGCTTAATCAGCAAGTGAAGCAATTGAAGCAACGTAACTCCCAATGAAAAGCATTGGCCGAGTATTCGATGTATTCTGTGCTCTGCTGGCCGTGTTTTGGATCTCAGAGCCCTAACACTTCTTTTTACTCCTTGGATATCTATGCTTGATTTCTATCAAATGAAGAGAGAAAACTATGAAATGTTTTTTTACTGTGCGTCTCCTTTACTGTTGTGAGTTCCTTCTGATTTCAGGTGGCCTTACCAGTTATGTAATGCGGCTCATGACTCAGCGTTTGTACTTTGTCAAACTTACTTTGTAAAGCTCTTATATAATAAGCAGACATGCTGTTTAATTGACGAGAGAATACGTCAAGCAGTTTCTGAATGTCAAGCGTGGGTATGTGATATAAGGGATACTTATACAGACTGCTTCACAGTGTCCTGACCTCACAATTGATTTTATGAATCAGGGGGGTTCGGTTTCCAGCTGCTTGTCAAACTCAACGATATTGCTAATACCCTTTGTCAGACAATGCCAAAATGACATTCCAGCCAAGCTGTACATTTCCATGAGCGCTTTTATGAATTGAAGTGTATAATTTAATTGTACTCTGAATGCCTTTCTAGCTGTCGTTGGACTGCATGAAAAGGCTTATAGTGAATGTTGCTTCGGTTGCCTTCTGAGGTTTCATTGAGATAAAAATCGTAGATGGTAACGTTGGGAATGTTGCATGGATCGAAAACTTGAGAAGGAATTTGAAGGAGTGACTCGTTTCCGCGTCATCATGCAGTGTTTGTGTTCTTTGAATATTATAGAATGTCAAAATGCAGTGCTCTGCCATAGCTTTTTCTAACGATCTAAATGGGTCTGAGGAGTCACTGAATGATGCTTAGCTGCAATCAAATATGGCTGAAAACTCCAAGAGTTTAGTGCAACTCATGCTCCTTAAATGGCTCAAGGCCAAATACTATGCATTCTTTTGAATACAATAGTAACAAGAGTAGTTTAGCCTTTCTAACAAGCGCAAGTTAGGAGCTTGACATTATCCTCTTACTCTGTTTCTCCCTTCTGTTAAGAGTGTGTGAGGTCAGGAAAGGTCCATGATTATATTTTTACCAGAAAGATGTGGGATAGTATTATTTAATGCAAATGCTAGGGGTAGACACTGTGTGTGGCATTCCTGGACAGCTACTTGCAGAAGTAGATTTTTGTGCGATTCAAATAGGTGAATAAGATGAATAAGTTCACTAAATATAGGGTCATTGTGAACAGTGTATTTGAAAGGCTGTTGAATAGTTGCTTGCAAGCTACATCTCATGCCAGGGATATATGATTCATTTTTGGCAGTCATTGACAAAATTAAATCTGGAATTGTATGAGCTGTCCCCTCTTAAGATATGGGTGCCAGTAAAGGTCAAAACTACTCCAATGGGATGCTCCAGTGTACCTCTGCGTGTTACCAGACTCTCTCCAGCTTTGAGTCATCTGCAGCAGAGCACCTTCACAGCGTATAGAGGAAGACCTGCCATGTCACCACATGTGATTGAGTTCCAGATGTCATACTTGGCCAGATAAGACCACCTCACAATCAAAGTGGGACAGCACACATGATGTGAAAAGTACACATGAGACGAGGCACAGCCCTAATGATGTGGCAATGCCATGTGGTAGGTCTGATGATGCTTATGAATGACCACTGGCTGGTCCAAAAATGACATAAAAGGGAGGCATACAAAACTTTGCAAGTCCTTGGGCAGAAACACACCCATAAAGGAAAAAACACAGCATGTGCCATATAGGTGAGGCAACAGTCCAACTCCTGAAGGATCACAACTGCCAACCTGAACTGTGAAAACGGCCTTTCAAAGCTTAAAAGCATGCTCCAGCACTGGTGGAAACCATTAGCCTTGTTCTCACAGTGTAGCTTCACCTTGTTGCAGGTCTTCTCTGCGTTCCCAGACAATTAAGCAATGAGTATAGCACTTCAATCTTGTTCTCTAGTCCAAGAACTGCATTGCCTTGCCAAGTTGTATCCAAATCTATGAGCATTGACTTTGAACCATACACAAGGTTGCACCTTCAACCTGTCACATATGAAAAGCTTGTGCCCACTTTGTATGTGAAGTTATACTCATTTTGTACCCGAAAGATTGCATGCGTGAGCATCAAATGCTTATAACTGGAGTCCACTATAATTGAGTTAAACCACACTCTTTCCATTTGGAAATTAGTCTATAACTAGACAAAATTTCAGCACTTAATTGTGAGTGGGAGTTTATTTGCTCATAAATGGTTGTGCATGATGTATGCGAAGAAGTGCACATCCCTTTCGGTTCAAGTAGAAGATCAAGGTGAGTCTTTTAAGAGGGATGTTTGCAAGTATGCTTGTCTTCTTGGGGCACAAACCTTGAGAAAGATGACAAAATTTCTTTCTCCTTTGTTGGCCTCTCGGGATACACTGAGCAATATATAGCCGATCAACCGATGTATGTTGACCGATTATTAAAAATGCATTTTTTGCGTTTTGAACGTCCACAAGCATTTTTAATTCGAAAAACACGTTCTTTTCTCAAAAAAAACTTACTTAAAAAATCCCAGAGGACTGGGGATTATGTGCATCACATTTCTGATTTGGAATCCCCTTCTGGCATAAGTTAGATATGTTATTTGGTGCTAGCTCTCATAGTTTTAAGTTGAATTTGAAAATTAAGTTCTTTGAACTTAAGATGGATGAAGAAAATGTTGCAATTCATGTTAATACTTTGAGGAGACTTATGACACAATTGGCCTCAATCAACTCTCCAGTTACTGAAGATGATGCTATGGCTCTCTCTCTCTCTCTCTCTCTCTCTCTCTCGCTTAGAGAGAGACACACACACACAGAGTGTGTGTGTGTGTGTGTCTCTCTCTCTCTCTCTCTCTCTCTCTCTCTCTCTAAAATAAAAATTAATTGAAAAGTATTCAAAAAGGAATATATATATATATATCCCCCTCCCTCCCTCTCTCTCTCTCTCTCTCTCTCTCTCTCTCTCTCTCTCTCTCTCTCTAATGATGTGGTCGAGATATGGAGGTTTGGGGAAGCATTCTAGAGGTTCGGGGGAGGAAGAGGGACGTTCGGGGGAGGAGGAGGGACGTTCGGGGAGAGAAGAGGAGAAAAAGGCCACATGGCACTGTTTGCAAGAACCACAACCCATGTTTCCAGCAGCACTAGGAGATGATATTGACACATGGCGACTGACCAGATGAGTAGAGCATAGCAGGTGGGATGAGCAATAAAAGGGACTATGGAGGGCAGACAGTTGACCGTGTAGATGACGGTGTAGTGCGATGCGTGCATCGCATAGAATGCCACATGGTTGTCGCGACTGATGGCAAGAAAGGGACACGTGCAAAATTAATTCGCGTGATGTGCACCACATAGGTATGACACATGGAGACCTGCGAATTGAGACACGTGGCAAAAGCTAGAGGCTGCGGAACATATGGCCCAGTAGAGAGAGACCAGTAGAGAGAGAGAGAGAGAGAGAGAGAATATATATATATATATAGATAAACATATACATACACACACACACACACATAGATACATACATACATACATATATATTATATATTTTTTCATATATGAGAGAGAGAGAGAGAGATACATACATACATATATATCATATATATTTTCATATATGAGAGAGAGAGAGAGATAGAGAGAGAGAGAGAGAGAGAGAGAGAGAGAGGAGGAGGAGGAGGAGGAGGAGGAGGAGGGAGAAAGTTTTTATTATCTTTTCATATTTTGTGTTGTGTGTGTTTCAACCTACATTTCTACTACTTTTTCATATCTCAATCCAATATCCTTGACACATTCAGAATCGTATGACTTCAATGCCCTTGAATTATTATTTCCTTAGGTTCATTAAACAGCCTTAAATCTAATGTCTATAATTGTAGAAATGACACGCATCTCCCATGAAAATTTCCAAAGTCCCTAAAATTCAAAGTCTTACTATTTGCCACATAAATGGATCAAAAAATCCTATAGATAATTATATTGTCATTGCAAAAACTAAAGTTTCCATGATACAATCAACTGAATATAAGTTGGAAAGGGAATACAAGGTGTCCCAAATCAATCATTACCAATCCTCCTTTTTTCCAAAAATTCCATACATTCAAATCTGATGGAAGGTGGCAAAGGGTAAATAACTATTCTGGCCAAAGCTTGCATAATAACAGTAGTAACTAGGGATCACTGAGTTGTCTCAAAATTCCATGTCTATGGTATACCCATACAAAAGAAAATCTACTCTCAAAATTCTCAGTATTAGCCAAAATTTGTGAACAAAATAGCAACTAATACTATAGGATGATTATATGTATCTATCCATTCTACCGGTAGTAATAGTGTGCCAGTGTAATCTTCAAAAAACCTTCATTAGCAAATCTGGTTGAGAAGTGTGCCAACTCACCTGCATCCATCCACAAAAAGGACAAGTTAGAACAAGGGCCTTTTAATGTGGGACTGTAGGCCTCCATGCTGGCACACAGTTGCTATCCATGTCACCCAACTTGATTTGCAATAATTCATATTTTTGCACTCAAACTCTCAGAAATATAGTAACTAGTAAAAAGTACTTTCAATGAGTGGCAGTAAAAATCCTGGTAATAAAGTTTACAGACAATAATGATTCCTGTGTGTTACTTTCCATATCCACTTATATATGACTGGGGATATCATCATTATTTTTCTCATCACCTTTCTCCTTGTTAAATGGTGAAAGGACATCTAAATGTTTCATTCATATACTAGTTTAATGCTGCACCGTCCGAACGTCAACTTCCATATCCAAATTCCTTACAATTTTATCAATTATCAGATCAAAAAAGAGATCCATATACAAGCCATTAGTTATATAACTGCTCCTTCCCTCAAGTATTACACTTCCCAGTGAATATTCAAAGTCACAACCAGTGGCATAATCTTACTATATCAATTTCTCGTGACCTTAGAAGGAGGGATAAGACTACTGCAATACTATGCAAATGTACATAGATCATAACATATCACAAAGTACCATTTTTGAAATATCCATCTCCTAATAACTCTTATCATTAATAAAAAGTTAACAAATGAATGGAATCATGCGAAATCAATCCCCTAAGTTCAACTTGACCCATAGTATTCACAATGAGCATATACTATATAGTTCAAAAAAACTTATGAGATTATCTCTATTTCCGAGGTGTCAACATAGCTCTTCATCTCTGATTAACACAGAACCGTAGTTCAATATGGGGGCAGTAAATGATGCTTCAGCATAACCATAGTCACACTTAGAGGGACTCCTCAATAATCATAAATAACCAATTGGCCAGCCTTGCTCAAAAATCGATCACATTAATGCTTGGAGGATGGCATAGAGTGATACTGAGTTATATTGATTTATATGAAAGTATATGCGGGCCTTATCCACATTTCCTTCATGTCTACAAGAACTACAAAAATATATCCCACGTACCTTAGACATTGCAGTCTAGCAACTGAAGGACACGAGGGCAGACATAACCCATCCCCATCGAGACCAAGACTCTTGTGAGCCCATGCAATCCGCTATAGCTCAAGCTTATTAGGACGCCAAGTTCACGATAGAACATAATGAGATACGATCACTCTTGGCTCAGGGGGAGGCTTGCTAAGGCTCGTGAAAAAACTTCTATACAAACAACGACCCAAGCTCTGAGCTTTCACTAGGGCAGACAATAATGTTGTTCAACTAGATACAGCAGCGGCAACTCGTATTTCCATAAGCAACAAGCCGAATAGAATATTTGAGGATCTTTTGGTGAGTAAAGAGGTTCTCGGTAGCTGTCATAACCTTCTTACCTCCTAACGCAAGTATTCTACATTCCTACGTGCAAGTAATCCCGTGAGCATATCAAGCACATAACCCATGCATATCACCGTAAATGTCTATGTGAGCCCTTCCAATAAACATTTCCAACATACACTTAAGCACTATAAATAGCACTAAGTAGGAGGCAGCTATACAATCCTCGCAGCCACGTCTCCTGCTATAATCACTCACACGAAATACAAAGATCCCAGACGGCTCTCTGCCATCATACTTTGCTCATGTTCAACGTGCCATGGCATATCGTTCCTAATGACATCTTCTATGTTAAATCATAGTAGCTAACTTACGAGCACCTTCGTTGACTCCCAAAGAGAAAAAGCATCAGTGTACGTGAAAGCCGTTAGTTCCTAATCAAGGTATCGTGTAACTGTATATTCAACTAGCACTTGTCATTTCAGCTCCCGGTTCTCCTAGAGCATCTCTCTTGACCTCAGCCGCCGTTATAGAGCTATCTTTTATACGTATTACTGACTGATATAGTGTACATTCGAGCGCTAGGGACGTCGAGTATCCATCGCATCAGAACCGCCAGACATATACAGTGTTTAAGCAATATCTCAGCTTCCTTGTATCTCCTATGAACACTCAGCCCATCGTTGGTCACCTAGGCACCTCAAATGTTACATCTATCACTATGAACTCACAGCATTCCTATGCATAGTAGTAGCATCTCGTAAGGGGGAGTGATCATGCATACGTGGAGGAGCTCGCCCTAGCGAGCATTCCCTTCTATACTCCATATGTTAGAGGCATGAAAGAATGAGAAAGGCGAATGGATCAACGAAGTCTCTCCTACGTAGATGATGGAGGAGCTCACTGCCGCTCGGCCAGTATCTCCTTGCTCCTCCTCCACCACGTAGCTAAAGACCAATAGTGTGGTTTCAAGTGAGAATAGCTTTCGTTCTCTTGCCTCCTGAAATAAGGTCTACAACACATAGCTCCCTGGCTATGCCATGGCTCCTACAGCATTGAATATTTCCAGGTAATAACCTACTTGTGCACCCTCCATATTCCTCTGTGTGTGTGTGTGTGTGTGTGTGTGTGTGTGTGTGTGTGTTACTACATCTTTAAGGAGATTTTTGCATGTGGCACTTGAACGGAGAGAGAGAGAGAGAGAGAGAGAGAGAGATCAGGTTTGGGATTATCATCCATATAGAATAGTATGGATTAGCCATTGTATATTCAAGAATTTAGAAACTCTTTCATATATGGAACTTTCCCTTGGATTTTGAGAAGAATGTCTAGTAGAATCCTATTTCTTCTAAAGGCCACATAGTTTTCATTTTCTACATTATGTTTTATATGAAGCTATCTTTTTCACTTTTTTAAAAGTGTATTTGAATATATTGTTTTGATAATGCTTCCTATGCCTTCCAACAAATTCCAAGAAACTCATGCAATGCCATCCATCATACGATGTATTCATTCCATGTATCATATTTTCGTTATCATATGATGCTCATCTTAGATCTCTTTTTTATCTTAAGATATAATGTATGCATCAAATTAACATCATTTCACACATCTAAATTGAAATTTGCAATTAAAGATTAATGATGTTCATCATGAACAATCTTTGCAGCATATATGTTGAAAAATAGTAAAGCACAACTATTTTGGGGTTCATTTGGAACCAGCAAATGTGTTCCAGATAGAAACTTCTGCAGATCTCATCACTGAAAAAACAAAGAAAAGACTAATGAACATATCATAAATGTCTTGCAATAGTGCACCGGATTGATAGTACTGTGAAAACAATATGGTTACAGGAAACAATGCCATTGGAATATAATTCATATACTTGCAGACCTACTGAATCATAAAGAACAGAACAATGAATATGTGAACAAAGATATCCAAGGCAATAGTCATCATCATTTGATAGAATATGCTCTCATACTTGCTTACAAGAGAATCACCTCTCTCATCACACATGCTAACACGTCTCTCATGCACGCATATGAAGGGATACACCTGACAAGTGGTGAACCTTGCTATCTGAAAGAAACTAACATGCGTATACGGAAATAAGGAAATACTATCCAGTTATGTATATGTATATATCTGTGTATCACTAGCATACTCAATGGATAGGAATTTTGAAAAAATTCATAGACCTAAACCCACCCTAATGCTTAACTTAGTAAATTCTAGTCTTATTAAAGTAAGCTCTCTTCATGAGGCAATGTCTCCTCAATCCAAGACTATGCTAGAAAATTGAGAGAAGAGCCTGGTGCAATACCAAGATTCCAACTACCTCCAAACATAGCTACTTACAAGAGTCCAAAAAGAAAATCTAAAACCACTGTTTATTCTATACAGTAGCTAAAAAACAAAAACAAAATGTAACCATCAAGTGATTTGTGTTGAAAAACACATTTGGTTTTTCAGTTGTGTAAATTCTCTGTGTTTAAAAACACAATTTTGGGGTTGGAAGAAGAAGATTTTAAACTTATTGAACCTATGGATCAGTGGTTTTAGTAATCATGGGCTCAACAGAGATATCATTTTTTATCGCAGCATCAGCTATTGGGATGTCACTAGGATCAATGTTATAAGTAATTTGAACAATTTCTATATCAGCTGGATGCTCAACTGAAGTAATAACAACATATGGCTCAACTAGAATTTCCACACTGTAGTGCTCAACTAAATCAATACTTTTCTCTACCACCTGTTTTTTCTCTTCCAAAATATTGTAGACTCCCTCAACAACATCTGCAAAGTCGTCGTAGCAAATTGTTATAAGTCAAGTTTGTCCCCCACTTCTTCTCTAACCAATATCTCGTGGGCTACTTGAACCAAGGCACAAGTAGCAACAATCTGATCCTCTAGATGATCAATGTCTAGTTCCTCTTGTGTAACAACTTCTAGTCCTTTTTGTATACTAAGATCAGATGATTTCTGAAGCACAACTTCTACTTCCTTTCCAGTAGCAATATCTGGTTCTATCTGAGTTTCCACTTCTGGAGCACTAATCAGTTCTTACTCCTTGGAGGTCTTGGGCTCTTCCTCTATGAAGGTTGATTCCCCCAACCTAGAAAGTGATGTAGCAAAAATTACTTGCTTGGATCTTATCTCCTCGTACTGCTGGACTTCTATAATGCTTCCACTTGTTCTTGCAAAATTGTGACTCTAATAAACTCTTCAGTCTTCTCGTGATTAGAGAATGGGTGATCCCATGGTATCGTCAATTTCTCCTTAACTTGAACCCACATATCCTTCATATAATTATGCACCTATTTCTATAACTCTTCAAAACTTCTACCACTCATGAAAACTCATTCCACTTCCAAATTACCTTCACCTAACATAGCCTTGATCTAAGCTTCTACATCCACCAAGCCATTCACCCCTTCCTATAGAGCAGTGTCTTTTCTCTCCTTAGTTTTGCATTCCCTTCCATTAGCTGATTTAGATGTTCTAACAAAGTTCCCTTCACTTTTGTCAGCCATTGTTGAACATGCACAATGGTTGCTTTAGCAGTCATGACTAATTTTTGCAACCTCTGAGTCTTTTTCACAAATTATTGCATTTTGCTTTTGAAGCTCCCCCAAGGCCAATTCATTCTCTTCTGCATTTTTTTGTGATTCCTTTTGACTCTAAAGCAACTGCTCCCTTTCCTGCATCCATGATGTTTTTTCATTTGTCACTTGATTGACCTCTATCTACAACTTGTTAGCTCATTATGCATATGTTTCTTAAACCTTTCATGTCCCTCTCTGAAGGCCTTGTGCATTTGCCTTTCAATATACATCTCCTCCATTAAAAACTATACATTCTGCAGTCTTCCCTTCTACTGGTAGTGATAACTTGACAAAACATTAAAGGAAGAAATTAACTGAGAGATGGCTTTATTATCTTACTTTTCTAGCACTTCAGTCATTTCCCCTTACGAACACACATCTGGCTAAACATGCAAAATCATTTCTGCTTGTTGGATAATCTACCTACCAGGTGCTCTTTCATCATCATGTGATGGTATTATGATGAGTTCCTACGGCTCTTCGGCTTGTTATCTGCAAGCATATCAGTAGCATCCTTCATTTTTTTTACAGTGGTCTCTCTAGCATCCTCTATCTCCCCTTTTTGTTCCTATTCTATCAAAGTAAGATCTCCATCATGAACATATAGCTCATTCATATAAAGCTATTTTTTAGCTATTGTATCCTTATCTTGGATCCCCCTTGCTTAAACCTCAACTTCATAATCTTTCTGGTAGTAGGAGGAGGATGAGGTGGTGATGGTAAAATATCCTCTACTACTTCGACCCTCTTGTATGACTCTTCTAGTTCCAAATATGTACATCCAATTTTCTTGAGCTCAACTCTTTCTTCCTTTGTCAAAGGCCTTCATAGGACTTTCTAACTAATTAACATACTCATACACCGCATCTAACCTCTACCTCAACTTGGATTGTGTGACACTCCTGCGTTTTTCTTTGCACAGTACTTCTACCATAATTTTGGCATGGGCAATGCTATCCCAATTATATTGGTAACCATTTTCAACAGAAAAAATCGACGAGTAGTTTGCTTCCAACATGTAGTCATATTTTGTAAGAACCAAAACACATTCCAAAAACCAAAGAAATTGTTTTTGCCTCAACTAACTCTTGCAATTCTTAATCATGTAACATAATCTAGTGCTGCAAACTCTACTACCATTTGTTGTGTCATACATTTCACTTCTACTTTGGTCGGGGCATCAAGACGTAGAGGTAACTGAAATAAAGTTGGAAACAACCTCCTCCATGAGCTAGATTCTAGAGGCTACGTAAACCCCTAACTCTTGCAATTTTGCAAAGTGTTCATCCCACCTATAGATTAATATGCCACTTCCACCACGGACACTGGTGCAACCCTTCCAATCCCATTTTCTATAACCAAATTTCATTCTTGGGTTTGTTGTCATCCAAGTAGAATTTAAAAATCAATAAACAGAAATGATTTGACAACTACATATTGACTTACTCTGAGCTCTCCTAGTGCGTTTGAGGTCTAACTCCACAACTTTGTCTTTGAGCTCTTTAAGCTTCTTTGCTTTGGAAAAAAGGGTCTGGGATCAAACGACACCTTGTGCTTATGTTCTCCACTTTGGTGCAATTTATAACTTGCTTGGTTTGAAGTTCACTATATTCTCAAACTATCAAAGCGTAAAGACATTGGGAGACTTAGAGCTTAACTTGCTTGGTTTGAAGTTCACTATATTCTCAAACTATCAAAGCGTAAAGACATTGGGAGACTTAGAGCTTCCTATCATTCTACACGATTTATGTATGATTCAATATTTATTTAATAATGATTTCATTTTGGACTGTCTCTCTCACAACAAACCTATTGGATCAGCCTAACCCATTGACTATCTACCCATTGGATATTATTGCCATCAAACGTACTTATCACATTTATTCTACCACTTATCTGAACACTTCCATTACATTTTTAAGACCGGACTTTATCAAATTCTATGAAACACATAACTTTTGGAAAAAATATAAAATTCCTTGTACTAATGTGCCATTTATTCATGCAGTTAGCAATAGACCCAAGAATATGGTGTACAAGGTTTGTGTCTCACACGTGCTTCCACTTACTTACAATGCTTTGCACACTTCATGGGCATATAGTGACTTGTTGAGATTGATAGGAATTTTTTAGAATAATTGCTTAATCCTTACTGATCACGAAAAATATTTTGAATTTTTTTTAAAATAATCCCTTTCCTATTTTATGTTCTGATATTCATCTTTTTCACACACACACACACACACTTTTTCTACACTTTACAAACACACACATACACACACCCATACACACAAACTCCCTTTATTCGGTGGATTTTGTACCCCTAAATTATTGTTCCTCATGCCCCTGCCCTCACTCCCCACTTTTGATTTACACTAACTAAACCACCCCACTTGAAAGCTTCTTATTATTACAACTAACCCTTAAAATTATCTTTAACCCTATGCCTATTCTTTCATTTAGAATATATAATTTATTTAAATTGAACTATTAATTTTCCCCCCCTACCCTACCTTTACAACACCCGTTTCTTCCCGAACCATAAAGACTTACTCTTTAATTGACCTGGAACCCCCCCAACTAATGTTTATAAACTAACCTAAACCCCCAAATATTCTTAAGCAAACAATTTTAATGCTACTCCCTAATTGGTGGCATGTAACTTGTAACTCTCTCTAGACCCTTTTACACCATGGACCTTTGCTTGATCACTTCCCTTTACCATGCTTGCTTATGATAATGTAATTATCAAGAATTGTTTCAAATAGTTTTATATTTTTTATATGTGCTTGCTATGAGTTAGTTCATTAATAGAGGATAATTATAATGTTCCCCTTGTTATGTGTATAGTCCTAGTACCCCCACCCTTTATTTGCAAACCATGCCTTAGCCCCTACTAAAGTGCCTACTCTAACCTTTTATTGGCATTATATACATACCCTACACTATCCCTATGCTCTCCCCCACTCCTACTCACCGCTAATCTTGATTAACTACCACCACCCCTCTATCTGTCATCTCTATTTAGAGTGACCTTATCTAACACTCAGCTCTACTTTCCCGTCTTGGTTGTACCTCCACACTTTCTCCCTCAGCTGCACACCTTCTCGTTGAATCTCCGCTCTCAGTGGGTGGCTCTTGGTTGTGTCTCAGGTGCTCGGAGATTTTTTCACTCCTTTACCATGCTTACCTTTGTCCCTTATGCTCGTCTCTTATTCTCTTTTCTTCGTAGTCTCTTTTTTGTCCGACTACATGGTTATCTTGGAGCTATAGTTCTCTGGCCACTTCTCTAGGTACTATTTCACATAGTCACTTAGCTGCATACTTTGCCATCCGCTTCATCGCTTTTTTATTGTCTCTCTTAAGTGCACGGCTACTCTCCTTAGCTTACAAAGCCTAAGCTCTATCTTCAACTGGTTTGTTCCATCGGCTCTCCCTTTTAGTTTACTAGGCAATTAACACACTAACTTTGCTTGTAGCTTTCGTCCCTCGTACTCTTGTCATGGATCCTTTGCTCTTCTCCTTTTGTGCCATACCACCCGCTTTTATCCATAGCAAAGCTTACAGCTTGTCTCCCTAATAGTTCTATATTATTTCCTTCATCTCCAAACACTTACTGGTCATTGTGTGTCCCCCCTTTCCTTCATTGGCTTTCTACTGTTAGTTGGCTCTTTTACCTTCTCGTCTTCCCATAGCTGTGTTGCCTACCTTGTGCTCATACAGCTTTCCCTTGTGTGATCCCTTTGGCAACTCGCACTTTGCTATTGCCTTGCTTTGGCCTCTTGGTTGCTTCTCCTTTTGATTTTTACTTTTAGCTCCTTGGTTGTGTGATCCCTTTGCCAACTGTGAGAGCCATCCGACTTGCATTTGATGAGTTATATCATTGGGCTTCGTTGCACTTTGGTTGCACCTCATGGCTGCAAGCTATGGCCTTTTTTTGCATCGCTGCTCATGGCAACGCGGCCTTCTCAGCTCCTTAACTACTCCCTTTTCCACTACGTTGACTGCCATTCGTTTTTTAATTTGCAAGTGGCTTTTTGTAGTTATCAACCTATTTGTCTTTCCTTTAGCTTTTTGTAGTTTTCATCTAATTTTGGTGTCCCTCAAAGTTCTTTTCTTAATTATTTTCTGAATTTAAATTTTCTCTCACCTTTATTGATATATATATATATATATATACACACACAATTATATATAGAAATTCGTTTATATGTTTCTAGCTTTTTTTTTTTTTTAATTCTTGCGTCTAGTTGTGTATATATAGGAAAATCTTTGTTATGTTTCTAACTTTTAAAAGTCTTTTGATTAGCATACCTGTTTTGGTTTAAAGTATTTTAGTCCTTTTGTTGTATTATAATTTCCTTATCATTTAATTTTTTTCTTATTTTAGGTCTCTCTTTTTCCTACCTTTATTTTAGGTTCTCTCTAGCCCTTTTTATGCTCTCTTACCCTCTCTTTATATAAATAAAGGACCATTTAATTGCTTGATTTTTTTAATAAAAGCTTTATCTAACCCCCCTTTTTGGTTTACTTATTACTTCTTAGGAGTTCATTCAATTTTTGATGAAATTTATGATCAGATAATTAGCTTCTTTGGTCATGTAAGTTTAGTAATGTATATGAAAATTATTTCTCTTTTAGTTCTTAATTGACTATACCTAACACATTTATCCCCCTCACATCCATTTGGTTTGAGACTTAGTCGGTTCGTTCTTTTTCCTCTTTGGTTTATCACCCATTTTAAATGTTGAGATGGTTTAACCTAAGGGTGTGGATTACCCCCCATTTGATTGTTTTCTTGTAAGGGTGGGGACTACCCCCCTTATTGTCTCACACACTTTAGTCACAGATGTATCCCTTTTATGCTAGATCTGTGACACCAATTGTACATATGGCATGGTATTTTCAAAAATTTACTTGTGAATCTAGACAGTTGTCTATGTTCCTAGGTAAAGCAATAACATGCCAGGGAATAGAGGCATTACCTATCTACCCAATTGAGACTATGATGTTTGAACACCTAGTTTCTCTTGGATGGTGGCAGGTAGGTGGACCCTGACCTTGGAACCTGGACTACCTGATGATTTGACACCCTTTTCCAATATTGTGTTTCTATTTCAAACTCAATATGATTATAAATTCTCAATTTTGTTAAAATTTTTCCAAAACTCTCAATTTTTTGCAGTTCCCAACTTAGATGTCGTAAATATATATTTGTGTACTTATCTCATATATAACTTTTTATCCAAATGGTGGAATTAATTGTATGGCTCATTTATTAATGGGACTATTAATTCTAAACAAACACACACACACACACACACATACACTCATCAATTTGCACCATTATAGTATTCACACATTCACACACTTAATGGTTACACTGTCATTTTGCCACTAATTTGATGATGTACTAATTGCACCTATGAACTCACATCTGCAATGTTGGTGCCACCTTATGTTTATTGCAAGAAACTCTTTCCTTGATGGAAGATTGATACATATCAAGGATATGGTGAAATGTTAAGCTTTTGGGTTTGGGTAGGTAATGATTAGCATGCCTATATTGGAATGCCAATAATCTTTTGTGATATGCTTCATTGTTTACTTTTCCAACTTTGCAGTACTTTGCTTATTGAAGCATATGGATAAATATATGTCAAATTCATGCTCCCTATATGATGGCTAGTTATGTATTACACTTCCTTCATGGTGATAGACCACCATTATATGGCTTACGTATCGTGTTTACTTTTTGTGATATTATTATGGACTCTAACACAATGTGGAGACACTATACTTGATGTTTTGATCCTTATGCCGTGTTGGCTTCGATCAACTTTGCTTCTAGCCATCCATGGGATGCTCATTTTGATCACTATATACTGCTCCACTTTGTCTATGCTGCATGGTTTTGACAACTCAAATAGCTTGGACATTGTGTACTTGCTTAATGTAAGCTCTCTTGCATTCATCTATTACATGCTCCACTTCACGGGCTTACCTAGTACTACTAGTTAGCTCTTTGCTTGTGTGCGGTATTTTGTTCCTACAATGTCTCATTACGTGCACTAAGTGTTCTCTTCGATTCATTCTCCATACTCAATCATTACCATGTAGTCTCTGAAGTTGATGAGCTCATCGGCCTTTACCATCTAGGGTAGCTGCATGGCCTTGTCTAATTTTTCATGTAGAGTAGAATTGACTTTGATCCATACTACTAGCAAGAAGTACTTGTGCTATGTTTTGTTTGCTTATAGCTTGCTTAAATTTGGCCGGTATTGTGTGCTAATGGTAATATTTGGAGAATTTGAAGCTGAGTTACTTACATGGACCTTTCATAGGCATCATACTTCGCTTTGGCTATAGTCTACTCCCTGCAAAGCTGGGTTACCAAGCCGCATCATCTTGTGAACATCTCACTTACTTTGATGCATATTCATGGTTCGTCCTAGCTTAATTGTATTTTGTTGTGCTCCTTATCTTTGACTCGACTAATTATTGTTGATGTCTACTAATTGTTCGTGACCTCCTTTAATTCTTCATGAACCTACTCTTTTGGTGGTGTTTGTGCTCGTGTCAAGTGCATCGCGATATATCTCTGTATTATTTTTGTTAGCTAATACATATGTATTATTTTCATATATATATATATATATATATATAGAGAGAGAGAGAGAGAGAGAGACACACACACACACACATAAACTTATGGGTATATATTTATAATTGTGTATATACATATATGTCTATATTCAATTATTTATGCACGCCTTTTGCATTTATTGTATTAACATTACTTCTTTATAAATATACTTATATAATGTTTGCACTGTATTATCATGCATGTAGGTAAATATATTTGGCATGATATTATTATTGTGTTCCTTTACTCTGGCATCTAAATTTATACAATGTGTGTGTGTGTGTGTGTGTGTGTGTGTGTGTGTGTGTGTGTGTGTGTGTGTGTAGATTAAAAAGTCCCATCAATAATTGAGCTATACAATTAATTCCATCAATTGGATAAAAAGTTAAAAAGGAGAAACATATAAGGAAAAAATGTTTGAGACATCTAAGTTGAAAAATGCAACTAGAGTTTGCAAAAATTTTGATCAAAATTAAGAATTTTTAATGAGTACTCACTGGACTAGTAGCATGAGACTCCCTGGAGCTGAGAGGCTCTTTTGCTCACAATTGCGCTTGCAAGCGTATATCTCAAGACTGCAATAACACATTGGGGGGAATAGGTGCTACCTGTATTCCCATTTGAAACTATGATGTACTAACACCTAGTTTCAACTGGATGGTGGCAGGTAAGTTAACGTTGACCTTGGTTTCTGGCTTCCAAAAATATTCAACACTTGGACTATAGTACCATGGACAATTAGTCTATGATTTTGACAAACAATCATTCCTTGGTAATGGACTATTATGTGCCTTCTATATATATTGTGTGGTCTACCTTTGCTTGTGCTAACATATGCTCTGTCACTTTGCTATTCATTGCTAGAATTATCTTTTTCTCAATTACTCTAAGATATGAATTCTTAGAATTATTTGGTGATATTGTGATGTATCCAAATTATGGAATTAACTATATGGTTCACTTTTGATGGGATTATTAATTTTAAATGCACAAAGGTAAGTTCTTGTGGTTCTGCTCTCCAATATTTGCCTTGATTTATCACAATAGATAGGCTTGAATTTGACTACTACCTCACATTTGTTGATGATGACGATTTTAAATGCTTTGGCCTCCAGTGTTTCTTCATTCCTTATTGAGCACCTTGTCATTAGGGGGTTTCCATTTTCCGAGCAGAAATCGCCGAGCGGCGAGCGGCATGTCAGAGAATATGGCTAAAAACATTATTCTTGGACCTAAATGTAGTACATCACGTCACCAATATTATTCCAAGGAATATGTATATTTAGTATTTAATTATTCAATGTGAGGGAGACTCTGATCGTAATATGTTTAAAACACATCTACCATACCCAACAATATTACAAGATAACAAAAATATCAAAGAACCAACAGTTAAAAATGTCAGGGAATCTTTCATTATTATATGTTTAAAACACATATACCAAACCGAGCTATATTATAAAATGACAAAACAGTCAAAAATTATGCCATGTAGACACTAACTCAGTTGCACCATTCACATAGTGACAATTTGAGGTGTAGCAAAACTATAGCAGAGCGAAAGACCCATGCGGACATGTCATGACCACAAAGAGTACACAAAACCACAATCTGGTGAGCAGTGCCTCGACACAAAATGTTTTCTATCCATAGAAGACTAGAGTAGTAGGTACGTATGTCCACATCACGGGATTCTTGAAAGTGCATTATAAAGCTCTTGTTTTGTCATTGATGCTTGGTGGACCTCTTTGTGATTTTCTACATCTAGACCCAAGTACTGCAATAGTATGTAGTAAATGTGCTTGCAAGGAATGTAATGATCCAATCTTCCAGACCTAAATAGGAAGTCTTCGCAAGTGCAAGATGGAAAAACAGATATGGTCACTGTATATTGAAGCCCCCTCATGCAAGACCCAGTTGTACCAACAATAAACTCCACGTGCTCCTTAGGCTCCACCTCATTCACATGAAGCACCTCACATTCCATAGCCCTTGCTGAATCCATCCTTGCCTGCATATCTTTACTTATTTTTTTTGTAAAGACAACTCTCTGGCCCTCTCGAAATTCAGGCCTCGCTTGATTCTCCAAACGTTTTTTATGGCCCTACTGAAATTTCCTTGACCCTTTTTGAAGTGGTTCTTCCAGAACAAATCCTCCTTCTATAAGAATATGCAACTCTTCCAAGCTGATATTAGTTCCTTCAGCAACCTTCCACTTTGCTGGTGTTGGTTCTTGCAACGCCTCAATTGCTGTTGTTGGATTCCAAGAGTGGTCCACGCTATCCCCACAGAACCAGATCATTTGTGACTTTACACCTATCGGTGTTCTAATCCTCCCAAAAAATGAAGGTGCAGGGACTCCCAAAGCTCCTTTTCTTCCCTTTGAGTCAATTAACTTGTTACACTTCCCCCCCCTTCGATGTAGATACCCTTGGCAGCGGACTTGACTCCCTGCCTGTGTACGTCGAATCGCCCACTTTGTCTGATGTATTTGCACCTCTACCACACCTTGTTCACAACCATCAAGATTTTTATTGTCAATCACAATTGAACCTGAATGTCATCTTCTTGGCACTGGTGTGCTAACTGTTTGATACTCAGGTCTGTGGGAGTCATCTTTATGGATTGCAGAGGACATGGATTTTGGTCTTTTCTTCCGTACTATTCTAATATCTCCAAGGTCAATCCCACCTTCGTGTGCCACTCCAAGTTCTGTAGCCACATCATTTGTAAGGTCAATGAAATTTCTTTTCGAATAGGATTTTTTACTCCACAATGATTCTCTTCTTCTCAGTTTTTGCACTGTCGGACCTTCACCAATATGTTTGCCTCTCATGTAGGATCCTTGTTTACTACTTTGCAAGATTGCTACAGTCATGTCAGTGATGCATGCATCATACAACGACACATACTTGACGCCATTGTTTGTGCTCAACCAACTACCATGGATTGATTCAGACAGGTTAGTCCTAGGAACAAGGTAACGTTCTTCAGCTTCCATCTCCTACACAAGAATAAGAAATCAACTTTGTTAAGGAGGAAGCAGTGATGCAAGATTTCAATGGATTAACAATGTTAAAATTTTCAAGTCACTCACTTTTAAAATGTATTCTCCCCAGTGGTAAACTCTTGAGTGCCACCGCATGAGCCATGTCTGAATAAAGTGGATGTTGCCCTCGATTGCATGACCATTTTCAAGCCATTCACACAATGATTTGAATGCATACATGGCAGCCTCCTTGGTTGGAGAATTCTTCCATTGTCTACATCTCATCTTGAACTCCTCTTGGTCATGAGGTGGGATGCATTTTGTAGCATGCTTATGAAGATTATCCTCCCAATGCCACAAACAAGTGCGCTCCTTTCGCATCATCACATTCTCTGGCCCACATTAAAGACAATCCTAACAGCCCTCCAATTTGCTTGAGCTTCATCCCCCATGAAACCATGAAACTGTGCTTTATGAAAACCCTCTTTCCCCATGACTTGGTTCAACAATTCCCAAAAAATCACCTGACTCTCTGTGTCCTCACCTTTGAAATCCCCAATGGCTATTGTTTGGAGTTCTTGAAGATGAGGGTTGTAAACATGGCAAGCCATTGTTGACCAACCTCGAATCCTCTTCACATGATCAAAGCAAACCCAGCACTGCCCAAGCTCTCCATTGGGTCGCATCTTGTTGACTAGGTCCACACCAGAATCGGGACCTTTTGTAGACATCTTGAAAATGTGGCATCTATTGAAGGATGAAAAAGATAACTGTCCTGGGAAAACAATACTTTGGATGTATTCGTATCTACTCCTTGACTTCAATTCCAAAATACTATCAAGGCTTTGTTCACCTGCACCCTTTTGTTCATCCACATCCTTCTTCCATCTAGACACCCTACACACATGCACAAATCTAAACTCGTTAAAATCAAAGGTAGGAACTGTGCATTCAAGAAGAAGAGTAATGAAAAAATACTGAACACCTTACCTCTTATTGTCAAGCAAAGGCTCCATCTTTTTTAGCAACGAATCCAGTTCAGTGTCAGTCAAAGGATTGGATTGATCATTGTTTGGAATGATAGCTTCCAACACCATCTCTTCTGCCACCATTTTTTGCAAAGCCTTAGGCCTAGAAGGATGCTTACTTTCCACCATTTTAGAAACCTTTCCTTTCAACTCATCCAATTCACTCCTAGATGATCCCTCTGCCACCACATGCATATGAAAACCAATGTGAATCGCACATCTACTCACTGGATGCTCCATGGTGTCTCTTGGAAGACATATGTACAATTTGCAAGGACACCTGGCAATGCAAAGTGGACTAGTCTTGCAATGATAGCATTTGAGAGTACCACCTGTGACTTGGTGGATCTCTGGAATCTTTATTAATCGTCCCTTCCAATGACTCTCATTTCTAACACCTGATCTCAGAAAGAAAGGACACATCTTACTATCACATTGCGATCGACCTGCACATTTCCTCAATCTAACTATCCCATTGAAGCTAGCAATATTTGTTGTAACATCCTCACTCCAAACATGACCATCAAACTTGTTTTCCAATCCTAGTGTCTTTTGCTCTTGGAATGTTGGAGGTAGCTCAAACAGAATATTTCCATCATATGACTTAGGTAGCTCCTTGACAAATTTAATTGAAGAGACCATTTGGAAAAAAATAAAAAGAGAATTAGAAGGTGGTAATTTACGTAACATGTCAACGACACTGTGGAATGGCTTATCTTTGTCAACGACACTATGGAATGGCTTATCTGTTGAAGGCAATCTATCCCCAGTCACAATGAACTTATTTCCGAATTGAATGTCCAAGGTATATTCCCTCCCATCTCCTCTCATTGCAAATGGTACTTCAAACACAACCTCTTGCTGTGACACATCTATACACTGGTGAATGCTGATGGTAGAAGAAATCAAACTGAAGACCGAAACTATTTCATTCTCCTCAAGCATGCACACACCATTTTGAGCAACCTTTTGTAGTAACAAAACGCCATTCTCGTCATGAAGCAAAGCACTACTCTCCATTTCCATAAGAAAGCTTTCGAACAAGGATAAATGCTTTTTCTTTTACAGAAGAAGCTTCAAAATCTGTGAAAGCAATTGTTGTAGACTGTAGAAGTCAGGAAGTATCTACCATCCGATGCCCCATGAATAATGCCGAAAAAGGAAGGGAAAGTTTTTGAAGGTGGAGATACCTCACATGCCAGGGAAGTTCATTGGTGCCAAAGCAAAAGAATAAGAATGACTGCAGCTCACAAAAGTAAGTGGTCGAGGTAGTATTGAACGTGAAGCACGCACCTCAAATGCTATGTGGAGGCAGGTGCGAACAGAGCTATAAAACTTGGAGGCAAGTGCTAGAGTAGTGATTCAGTATGATGACAATTCTTAAATTGCATGGCACTCATGAAAGGTGTTGGTATAGTTATAAATGCCATGAAAGGAGGTGGGGTAGTGAAAGGTGGTGGAGTAGTGATATAGTAACGCGATCTTGAAAAGTGTGTGCCACCAATGAAAGGATGGGATATACTTTTACATGAATGTATTCTTCTAAATTTTAAGGGGGTGATTGAAAAACATATTATAATGCATGTTTTGCAAAAGATAGATGACAATGTGAAAGATTGATCACATACATCTGCATAACTACTAAGGAATATTTAGCTAATGATGTAGAAAATGTTATTTTTTAAATCTATCAACTTTGCATTTAAATGAAATTGACTCAAAACTTAGTGTATGGCTTGAGTTGTTTTTGTTTAAATATTATATTTTGATATCATAAATGTTTTATTTCAAATTATGAAAAAAAAATATGAAATTCATTTGCATTGATAATTAATCTAAGACAATTATAAAATTTGGTATAAATCATTTTTCAAAGTGAGAAAGATAACGTTCCAATCATGCATGTGACTACAATGTCCATGCTCAAGTAGTGGATTTGAAACCATCAACCTCGAGAAACTCCCATTTTTGTACATATGATGGAGTGGACATGCATTTACTCGCCCTCTACCAGTCGATATCATCACTCCAAAGCTATGACAAGTGGTCTTCTACTACAGCAAACGGTCTCTGAGCACAGCTCTGCACTCTCATCAAACTCTAGCCATCCATTTTATGAGCAAAATTAGCCCTGTCCAAAATGTTTGCACTGTCCACAAAACAGCGTTGTGTGTAAGAACCTCTTTGGCCTACCGTTGATGGTCCTCTCGTAGGCTTTGGTTCGTGAACTGCTTCTACTTTTGGCCCGTGCTTCAGATCTTGTCCTCAGATCTTGTAAGCTCACCTCCACTTTGCTTCATGAAAGATTGCCAAGTAGAGTTGAGGGCATGATGATTCATAGAGAGACTACTATGAAAAGCTCATAACTGAGAGGGGAGGTGGGAAGCGCTTACAAGGAGAGGCTGCTAGGAAAGCTCTAACTGCGAGGCTCCGGGACGAAGAGCTTACAAAGAGCTTGAAAGTAGGGCTCTCTGCATCGTCTCCTTCCTTGTCATCATGTGAGTCGTCTCGGCATTGTTTTTCTGTGTTTTTCGGATTATCTGAATGAGCACTTTCTTTTGATGTTTAGGAGGGTGGCGGGCTAACGGTGCTTGTGACATCCAACAAAGGAGAAAGATGATCTCGTTGGATTCATCCAACAGAGGAGAAAGATGATCTACTTGGATGATCTTCTTTAAGTCTTCACTGAAAGGATGAGGCCTCTGTGGAGCTAGAATCTACGACTCTAGCACAGCAGAGCTATGGATTTTGCTGTCAGATCTCTCCATCCCCTTCCTTTGCATTTCTCTCTCTCACATCTTGTGATTAATCTAAGGAGGTGAATCATCTTCCTGATCATGCATCTCCCCCCCTATTCCGCCAGCGGAATAGGGGGAAATGCATGCCAAACTCCTTTGAGGAGTCACTAAGTTCCAGGGAGTTTGGCATGCATCTCCCCCTATTCTGCCGGCGGAATAGGGGTATGTGTCCCGTGAGGTTATTCAAGGAAAGCATCAGATATGATGTCAAAGCCGAAAGATTTCCCAACGTTGCTGGGATCTCTCGCGTGAATGTGTTCTAATTAAGATACGAGGGCACGAGAATCAGGGGAGGTGAGAAAAAGAGAAATGGCGATGGAGTGAAGAAGGTGGGGGAGGAAGAGAAAGGTAATTGAGATGCATGCCAAACTCCACTAAGTTCCAAGGAGTTTGGCATGCATTACCCCCTATTCCGCTGGCGGAATAGGGGGAGATGCATGCCAAACTCGACCCTGTGAGAGTTGCGAGTTGCTAGTGCGATGCTCTATTGAATGCAATCGAAGGCATTCCAAGCTGCACTGTGAGGCCTGATCAATCCGCAATTCTTCCAAGACAACACCACGCCTATTAATTATAGGTCTTGGATGCGGGAGTTGGTGCGGCGAAGGGTCCTACAGCTTGCCAGCCTTCTTCTTTTCCGTCCTCTCCCCACCGCTTCACCTCGAACAAAGGTGGAAAGCTATATTCGGGAGAACTGAAAATGCAGGTTCTGATTCTATGGGTACTTTCGCTGACATTTTGTAGGAAAAGGAAGAAACTCGCAAGGCCACTGCAGCCGGACTCCTCCACTGCCCTGTCGGAAGCTACCATTGCTTCCCGTACAACGGCACCCAAACAAAAGTGCTGAGAAACAAATGTCCTCACCAAAACATCGTCTTCTCTCTATATCCACCCCTAACTTTTCACTTTACTGAGGATTGGAGGGAGCTTCGAGGTATGGTTGTGGTGTTGTTGCGAGAAGCAATGGCGTGTCTTTGACGCTCGGATTCCAGCATTGCGATGGAAATCAGCAGCAGCATCAACGACATTATCTTGATCCGTAGAGCTATGACGATGGCGGTCTGGTTGCAGAGCGGTGTAATGACTGGGGACGAGTTTGAGCTGGGCAAGGTGGAAACTGAGAGGAGTTTGCGAAAGTGGATGAAGAGGGTGGGGGAGCAGAAGCTATTGGGGGGGAGGTGAGAACAAGGATAGGGAGTTTGGCATCTAGCAGGATAGGGAGTTCGGCATGCATCTCCCCCTATTCCGCCGGCGGAATAGGGGGAGATGCATGCATCCGTATGGGCAAGCATCCTAAATGGAAGTACATCGACAACAAAGTCCGCCGCAACGACCTCCGAATTCAACGCGGAAAGCTCGATTTTGATGACCCTAACTTGAATAGAGCGAAGCTTTTGGAGTACATACAGCAGAAAGAAGAGGAAGTTGTATCTGAGCGATCTATCATACAAGCTGAGATGGAGAAGCTTACAGTAGATTTCCATAAAGGTGCGCAGGCGGAGTATGTCGCTATGAGGAAGTTTTTCCTTAGCTCGTGAATTCGAGAGTCGTCGTCGAGAAAGGCCCGTTGAATGGTGTCCTTCCCCCCTTGATCTTTGCACCAAAGTAGCTGCGGGACAGAAGCTTATGAATAGGAGTTTGGGCGGAGCAGGGGGATTCTAGTGGATTTCGATCTTCCCCTCTCCATAATTCTCCTGCTTTCTCTTCTTCCCATCACTCCCCCTCACCCGCCTTCTCTTCCTTCTTAGGTCTTCCTCACGACGCCGCATCATTTTCCGTCTCCCATCCGTCTCGCTCCCCTCGCTCTTCCGCCAAACTTCCTCACCTAGTCCCCATTCACGCACCCCATTCACGCAGCTCCCACCGAGACTTACATTGCCGTTCGTAAGTAGTTCAAAGACAAACCCAACTTTATCAAAGACCAGACTCGCAGATCGCGCCATCGTAGGGGACGTGAGGCAGACCATGAATACCGACAATTTGGTAGAAGGACCACTTATCGCTTGCAGGCAGTTGCTGGACAGCTTCAAAGGCGAGGAGGAATAAGTCCATTCGCTACTGTAATAACCACATGAGATCCGCTTTGGATTTCCCCAAAGCACCAGGATAGAAGAAATCCAGCACATTTTCACACTGGATGGCTTTGGTGAGGTCCGCGTCGTCTTGCAAAGGGTAACGATAGATGACAGCATGAGAATCGTTATCTTGAGGGGACACAGAAGAGTAGCCAAGGCGAGTCTGAGCAGGAGGTAAAACTGGGTTCGCAGTGGTTTCAATTCCGACAGGGCTACCGTTGGTCGGGGAAGCAGCAGGGGGAGAGGCAGTAGTCAAGGTTGAAAGGCTGTGAGGAAGCAGGAGGGCAAGGGATAAGCTCTACTGAGAGAAGGAAATGCTGGATGAGAGACGTTGAGCAGGGGGCTTTGAAGGCCTTGAAGGGTGCAGGAGGACAAGCGAGCTAGTGTTGCTATGAAGCCATTAAAGACAGGAGAGGAGAAGAGCAAACCGGAACTAGACTGAGAAGGTGCAGGGTGAAGGGGTGAATTTGTAGAAGAGAAGAAGGCGTGTAGAATCCCATTGCACAATTGAGTCAACTCAGTCTTTTCCGCCTCCTCCCTTCCAATTTGCCATTCGATGGCGATCAGGGTAGCGAGCTTCACTTCATGCAAATGCAGGCATTCAAACCTCTCGAACAGTTGAGAATAGCCGATCAGGTGTGTCTCTGGATCGTCGTTTTTGTCAATTGGAATGTTTCGCGCTTCCGGGACTTTGTTTTAGCTCTTACCTCTTACCTCTGAAATATGCATCGGGTGCGACC
Organism: Dipteris shenzhenensis; assembly: GCF_047967505.1. NCBI lineage: Eukaryota > Viridiplantae > Streptophyta > Polypodiopsida > Gleicheniales > Dipteridaceae > Dipteris > Dipteris shenzhenensis. The sequence goes on along the minus strand of NC_141597.1, from coordinate 21,537,838 downwards.
CCCGTATGGCGATTCTCGACAGCCAATTCTATAACAATTCTAAGCGTTAAGGTCTACCACCTCGTACCTAGTCTCTAGTGCGCTTCATCCTCAAAGGAGTTTGGCATGCATCTCCCCCTATTCCACCAGCGGAATAGGGGGAGATGTGGCCATCCTCTTCGATTCTTGTTAGCGAGAGTAACTAGATGACAAGTCTCCGTTGATTTCAATGCGCTCTCTGTTTTCATCTTCGGACTTCTTCTTCTTCTTCTTGTTTGTCTTTTGCCCCTTCTTCGCTCAGTCTAATCTTTCTCCCTTGCTCTTTGTCTTCTTCTTCTTCGTCTTCTTCTTCACATCTTCCCCTCACCTTCTTCCTCAAACTTCACCTCCTCTCCGGCCTTTGCTTCCTCCTTCAATCCTCCCTTTGCTTCCTCCTTCAATCCTCCCTTTTCTTCCTCCTTTTGCTTCCACATTCCCGCAGTTCCGTGCTCCTCCCACAGCTCTCTCCATGTTTTGAGCTTCATCACGCCTTATAATTCCCCAGACGTGTCCCAATCCGGTGTCTCCCATGCCAGACTTCGTCATCTCCTCGTCCAAATGGGAGCGGACGAGCACAAAAGATGATGTCACAGCAATGGTACGTAATTATCTGGCGTAATTTCCTGTATTGCACACACGATCGTTGTGCCTTAGTGCTTAAGTTTGGCTGTTGGTGGAATGGATTAAAACATCGGGATCGGAGGCTCTTGGTTTCTTTTCTTCTCCCTCTTTGTTGTTGCTCTCATTGAGATACTCTTTGCTGCTTTTTTGGATCCATCACAGACTTGGGTTTGATTGCCGGGCATGCTGCTGCTTTTCTTGATCCATCAGAGATGTGGGTCTGAAGGAATTCCTTCAAACTTCCTTACGTCTATCCAGCAACTTCCAAGCTTACCTTTGCAAGTAAGCAGCACTACCTTTGCAAAATCCATTGCCTGAGGTCTCAATGACCTTGAAGATCTATTTGACAAATCTAATTGACGAACACTTCTAAGGGGATTGGAAAGGTCTGCCATGCTAATGTTTGCTTCACTATTAATTTTGACAACTAACATGCGCTCAAACTTGGGTTTTCCTAGCTCAAAAGATTCATTCCCTCAACATTTTCTCAGGCCAGATCAGACCGTCCAATGCCCCTTCACAAGTTTGTTAGAGGCCGGGGTTTGTAATATAATCGAGATTAGGATCTTTAAGGGGTTATGTCGTTGAACGATTTGGGTATGATACAAACCATTTGTTCATAGCATTGTGGATAGTGGGAATACTAGATACATAATCATACAAAGGTTAATCCATTTTAACAATAACCTGATATGAGAATTGCTCATGATAGAGCTCTCCTGCATGGTTTTCATTATTGTTTGAGATTGTTTGCACTGGTCTTCCAATAGCAGGAAGACGTATATTTTGCAAATGTATAGACATTCCATAGCTTCTGAAGGAATTTTTGGGTGCTGCACCATGCTGCACCAACTGTAGTATACACTTCTGGTGAAGCAAAAGGCTTGTGTTCGCCTGACCTCACATAGGCAAAACGCCAATGTGAAGGGGTGGTTCCTTAGGATTTTCTCCTTTTGTAATTTCAATTTGGGTGGAATAGGGGGATTGTGCATTAGTTCTTTCTCACACTATGGTTGCTCTTTGATGTTCTTACGCTCCTATGTCAATACATAGTCATGACTTTCTTGAATCTCTCTTTCCAGAGTGTTGGTTGGAATATTGGAAACTGAATTGTTTATGGTATCAGCCCAAGCTCCAAGATCACCAGGTATTTCTCTTTTGGTCAGTTGCATTCTTTGATTCATTGTTCATTCAATGGCCTGCTTTTCCTCAAAGTACAATAAAAAATGAATGGTGCCTGAGATCAAGTATCCAATTTTCTTTTATGTAGGCTAGAAGTCATGACTAGGTCAGGAAAGAGAAAATCTCCAATAGGTGGACAGGCTGCTGGTAAGAAGAAAAAGACTGCAAAAAAGAAAGAGCAAGCACCAACAACACCATCCCCCACATCTGTTGACACACAAGCCAAATCTCCAAATGCAGAGGAGGTTGAAGAGATGTCGGTGGAGAAAGAGTCTGCTAGCAAGAAGGATAGTGGAAAGGCTAAGGTTGATACGGAAGGTGATGAATTTGTCCCTGAATCAATGGATAGTAATGTTGGAAGTGATTTTCTTGAGTCCATAACTGTCAATAGAGGAATGGTACCTCCCCGTATCCCTTTGTGTAGATTACTTATTAACCCTAAGGTGAGACAACTTAGGAATGACCTCTCCATTCTCAAGAGAGCATTTGAGATGGAGGGATATGTCCCTACAAAGGGGTCCTTTATTATTTCAGTTGGGATGTCTGATGGGACAACTAAAGAGGTGGACGATGGAATAAGAGCTTCATGGGATAAGCATTGGCATGCTGTGAATGATGAGTTTGAGCATGAGCTTCAACAGACTCCTGCATGGGAATTCTTGTCCTGCAAGATGTTATATGTGTGGGAGGGAAACCATCGAACTGCCTCATGGATGGAGAGCATTGGGGAGGTCTTTGTTAATAACAAGGCAAGGCATATCAGGATTCATGCACATATTATAGCTCCGGAGCCTGACAATGAGTTGAGGTTGATTGCAGCTTTACAAAGGTTTAACTTGTGAGTATCATCTTTCTTTCTTCCACTAGTTGTTTCAAGAACACATTTCTATTTTCAACTTTAATGCTAAAATAGATTCCATTGTCCAGATTGAATGAGGAGGCAATTGTCACAACAAATCTTAAAGATTACTTGTATCATACAAGTACACTTGTTAGTTGTGATGCACAAGTATTTCTAGAGGATTTCACGGAAGAAGAAAAGAAAAATATTGAGGTTGTACGGCAAAAGGAGATTGGTCAAGGAAGAAGGGTTTGGTATCCCCTCACACAGGCCATTCTTGGTCGCATGGTTTATGCTGTGAGTTCTTATACTTTCTACCTCATGCTTTCTTTCTTTCTGCTTTTACTTCATCACTTCCTTTATATAGTTTGAATTATAGCTTTGCTGCATACTTGCTTTTGTAGGGCAAGTGGAAATCTGATTTTGAAGTAGCTTGTAAGAAGCTGCCTCCTGGATTGGATAAAGATGAAAGAGTTGTTAAAATAGCTGGTATTAAAAGAACACTCACTCAAACATACAGGAGAAAGGTGCATAGGGTGAGTATGCATTTTCCTTTGTCTAGTATTACTATGTATTGCTTTCAAATGTCACGCTGAATTTCTTTTGTGTGGTTTTCACAGATTTTGTCAATAATAAATCCTGCACATGGCAAAGATTGGTTTCACAAATTATGGTCCTTGCCATATGAAGACACAACTGCTAAAATTACACTAGACAAGTTGTATCAAGTGGCCATTGCTTCTTGCAGCAAGGCTAGGTAGCTTTCATTATTATCTTTACTTGGGTCTGATTTGAATTTGAAGAATAGTTATGGAATGCCATCAAGTGACCATGCCTTCATTGGGTGGCTTGCAAAGGAAGTTTTTATGGACCAAGTTCTTGAAGAGTGTCATAGATTATTGTCACAGGTTCAGGCTTCCTTTGTTGGTGTTTCTCCTTTGGAGTTGCCAGAGCATCCTACACTATGCGAATATTTTGAGGATATTGTGGCAAGACATCGGAGTGATTTGTATGAGCCTTTTGCATCCTTCATGTCTGTGGCTACTGTGCCTGCAAAACAGGTTGACCTTGTGAATGCAAGCAGAAGAGTTGTTTATAGGTAAACATTCATCTTTCATTGCCTTATTCTTGAATTTCTATTTCATAGTGTTCTTATGCTTTCAACTGCCTGGGTTTTGAATAGGTTTATTCTTCATTTGCTGGAAACAAAAAAGATACAGACCATTCCATCTATTTGCAAGGCATGGACAGTGCTCAATCCTCCTACATATTGCATGTACACACATAAAGTCTTTCGTGAGGACATGACTGCAAAAGGAACTATAAAGCTTTCAGAGTGGGAGAGAAAGCATTGTCCATGGTGGATAGAGATGAGTAGTGGAAAGTGTGTGGAGGAGGAGGCATTAATGCTAGAGAGGTATATTTCTCATGTTGGTTATTTATGTGCCTCTTGTTCTTAACTAGTTTTTTGTGATTGACTTGCTCCATGGGTTTCTTGATAAGGCATTCGAAAGGTCAGTGTAAATCTGATTCTGGATCCTCTGGAGACATGACGGAGGAGCAGCGTAAAAATCTGGAGGAGCAACAAAAGATGTTGGTGGAGAAACAAAAGGAAAATATAGGGAATCCTGATCCTGCAAAACCAGGGAGAAGAAAGAATACTGACTTGGATGGAGATGGTAAGCTGCAAAATCTTTGTTGAGGTTTTCAAATTTCTTTTAGTCTAGTATTATCATTTGATATGCATTATGTTTGCAGATACTCCGGAAGTTGATGACTCTGGGATAGTGAGAAAGCCTTTCTCCATTGAATTTATTTGGGTTCCACTGTCTTTTCTACCACGTTGGAAACATCCCCTCACACCTAGAAGTTGGGTAAGGGTATGGGAGTTTGACTATATCAAATTGGGCAAAGAGATAGTGCAATCACAGCTTGCAGATGGATATCAAGAATTACGCGATTTTTTTGCACTTCTACACCAACAAGGGAAGAAACGAAACTCTAAACAATGCACATGGAGTGTGGACTGTTGCATTGTGGATCTTCCCACAGGGTATGCTACAGGTGATAAAGGAGAGGTTCCACCTTGAAATGTTATCACAGAAGATCATATCTCCTCTTCCTTGGCCGTTGCTGCAGCTGTGATGGATGACAATGGGTGGACATTGGTTTTCTGTTCCCCATCTATTCTGTCTACTGTGGAGCGCTATGCAGTAAGATTAAAAATGGAGGTGGCTTGCAGGTAAATTTATTTGTGTTGAACACTTCATGAAGTCTTGCAGGTTATAGGCTAGGGTCTGATTCTGGTACATATTGTTTTGTTTCAAGCAGATGGATCGTACAAAGCATGGAACCTCAAGGCATTTCAGACACACTTGGGATTGGTGTGAAGGTGAGTCTTCATATGTATGTTTGCTTCTACTTCTGTATCATAAATCACATAGAAATTGACTCATGCTTTTTTGAATAGTCTTATGTTTTCCATGCTATGGCTATGAGGAGGATAGGACAAAGACCCACATTTAACATGCAATCCGCAAAGGGTGTGGCCTCCATGATGAGGATGAGTTTAGATGGCAACTTGCTTCCACATTACTTGCCTTTTGTCCATCATTCCAAAAGAGTTGGGAAGGGAGGTGCATGGCATGGATCTCTTGAGAAGAATCCTGCATTCATACTTATGTTCTTGGAGATGTTGTGTCCTCCAAATGGTTCCATTCTTGAGATGGGGGCAGGGACAGGACCAGGATTGAGGGCTGCACTCCACTCTGGTCGCCCTTGCTTGGCAATAGACAATGACCCAGAGATATGTGCTGGACTACTTCTAGGAGTGGTGGATGCTATTTATGCAGGTGTGGGATCGTCTACACAGCAGCATATGCTCATGGACGTCGATGCTGAGGAGGAAGAAATCAATGTTGCTGTGCCATTGGACTAGTGAGTATAAAATGTTGTTCTTTATTTTGAATGAATACCTTTCATTTACACATGTAAGGGAGTTCAAGAGTTTCATTTTGAAGTGAATTACCAACTTACGCAGAGAGTATGGCCATGCACATGGAAAGGAACGACAAATCATATAACTATGAGTTGAGGGAGAAGAGGAGACGACGGACTTTATTTGTGGATGACTCCGCCGATGAGAATTAGTTCATGGTTATACTTTATGGTCTACTAGACATTGGTGCTATCTCACATACACAATATTTATTTGTGGCTATCATTTTGCTTCTGAAATTTTGTGACATTATGCGTATGAGACAATAGTTTGAAAAACTTTTTTTGGGTGCACTCTAGTTTATTAATGCGCAAGTAAAATCTACATTGGAGGTACATATTGTTTTGGCTTTTGGAAACAATCTTGAGCTTCTATTTTGTTGGTTGACATTATTATTTAATGTAAGATTCTATGATATGCATTTCTTCTCCTTCATACGTTGTCACTCTTACTTGTTATATTACTTGCATCTGGTAAACTTGTTGCATGTGGTTTGTAAAATCACTTGGCGGCTTACATATAGATAAGCAAGTTGAAGTGCACACGTATATTTATTGGTTGGATTGGTTCATTGAAATTCAAAATTTAAATTACACTTGTGGGTTACAATTTTTAGTGTGGAATCCTGGATTCATGATCTGGATTTAATGTTTTTTCGATTAGGAATATATTGGGCAAAACTTCCACATCTAGTAAAAGTTTTATGCAATATGCTCAAACCTTGTTCATGGATGGAATCACATACATGAGTGGCCAACTTAGAGAAACAGTCTACTTTGGGTGTGAGGAGAATAGAGAAAAAGAATAATGAATTTAAAAATATGAATGTTTCGAAAGATAATGTATCATTCTAGGGGGGTTGCAAATGACCTTGACCTGTTTTAACATTTTCTTTAAATACTATACATGGAAAGTTTGTATTGTTAGAATTGAATAAATATAGTTGGTATTTAACATATGCCACCGTAATAGTGTTTCAATATGATTCCTTGAATGAATATACATTAAAAAATGTTGCAAAAAGGCTCGCTCGGACTTCTCTGCTCGTGGTTTTCTGCTCGAATACCTGTAAAACCCCTTGTCTTAATAGTTGAAGATGATGGAGGTGGTCTTGTTGCACTAAGTACCTTGGGTACCCAAGTAAAAGTGTTTCTAAGGCAATATCCCTGGGCCTCTAGTAGTCTTGTGGGAGCCCAATGATATTGTAGCTTCCTTGATGGATAGCATCATTTTGTTTTCCGATGTCGGGGTTTGTTGTTTACATGATGGGGTGGCTTTTGATGTCGAGGTTGTGCTGGAACCCAAATATATGTTTCACCTTCAAAGTACCCTTGGGCCTCTAGTAGATCCTTTCGGACCCACACTTGCTTGGTTGCTCTTCTTCGTTGTTGTCTTTGTTGGTGAGGCTCTTGTGGAGGTTGAGAGATGGAAGTAGACATTGATGCTGATGCTTGAATGTTAGGCTAGTGGGTAGTCATCAACACATCTTGATGGATTGATTCATCACCACACAAACCTTTGTGAGTGTCTTGCATAGAACTTTTACCAAGAATTGTGGCTCCCATTAAGGTACCTACAGCAATTACTAAAAACTTGCAAGTCATAGTGTGATTATCCATGAAAACATTCAGCATTAAAGAACCAATAACTTTAATTGAGGTACCTCCTATGGATTGAATTTCAAAATCACAAACTTGAAGGAGTACCTAGGAAATGATGTTATTGCTTGCTTGCTAATCTGCCATGACCTATATTTGGCATGTTGCACCTACTGATGTCAGCTCTACCAAAAGTTGAGATGGAGTAATATCTATCTCTTTAGTATCAATGGCATTATCAATTCCACGTTCAATTTGATTAGGTATTACCGCTCCTATGGTGTAAAAAGGTGTAATGGTAGCTTATCCTTGTCAAGATGCATAAATTGAGTTCCTTTAATAATTGGCCAATCTATTGCATCCAATTTATTGAGTCTTCAAACTCTAGTAAAGGAGCACACCCAGAATCTTCAGTACTCTGTATGTTGTCCTCTTCCTTATAAGCATTGGATACATTTACTGATGTTGACCTATTCATGGTGTCAGATTCCACTGTGAATAGATTCCTCGACATGGGGTGAGCCTTCCTAGTTTGGAGATCCACCCTCATGACTTGCTCATCTTTACCTAGATTCTTTACCTAGATTATTTTATTTGAGCTCCATCCTATAATTCACATCAGAGTCTACCCAATATGATGTCATAGCCATTTGGTTGGTTGGGAAAGTCCATTATGACAAACCACAGTCAGTAGGTCAGACCAAAGGTCTTCACCATGATCTCTCTTAGAACTCCTATCGGTTGGGCTGTTGCTCCATCATCCCATTTGACTACAAGGTTTGTGCTATCCACCATCTTAGTAGGTCGAGCCCACTTGGTCCAGCACTGCTTAGTATCTATGCTTACACCCTCTCCTCCATCCAAGATTCTATTCACGCTCTTACCTTGGTAGGAAATGGGAAGTACTGCATTGGTGTCATCACTTTTGAAGTACTGGCCCAATTTGTTAATGGGTACCTATTGTCTCTGTGCCAACATGGACTTAGGTAGCAAAGAATGTGTGTGTAGAGTAGCGACAAAGCTCTGCTTGTACTTGCATAAGCCTAGGAATAATCCCTCTTAGGAATCCAAATTGCATGTTCTACATTCAAGCTCTACAAGTGATTCCTACTCGCATGTTCTACATGCAAGCTCTACATGCGATTCCTACATACAAGTCCTACATGCATGTTCTACATGCAAGTCCTAAATGCAATTCCTACATGCATTCTATATGCAAGTTCTATATGCAACTCCTACATGCAACATGCAACTTGCAACTTCTAGATGCAAGTTCTACATGTAGAGAGAGAATGCCTTACAATTCCTACATGCAGAGAGAGAAGCTCTCCAACTTGTATAAATACTCCATAATGGAATTGTGTTGAGTTCTACTTTGGTGTTCCAAGCAATCGTCTCCAAGTGTCCATGCTTCCTTGCACTAGACATCCAAAAGCATGTAATAACCTCCCTACTCCTCCTCCCCTCTCCTCCAACCTTGCAACCCATCCTCTCTTTCTCCTCCTCCCTCCTCCTCCCTCCCTTCTCCGCCCTCCTCCACCTCCCTTATCCACCCTCTCCTCCTCCCTTCTCCACCCTCTCCTCCTCCCTTATCCTCCAACTCCTCCTCCCTTCTCCACCTTCTCCTCCTCCCTCTACTTTTACACCTTCTCCTCTCCCACTCCTATGCTCCCCCTAAACCCTTAGTCCCTTAACCCTTGACCTCCATGATCTATATGGGAGACGAGTTATCCACCATGTACTCTACCTTGAACCTTGGATCCTCCTTCTGAACCCTAAACCTCTTCTAAACCCTAGAACCTCCTTCTAAACCTTGGAACCTCCTTCTAATCCCTAAACCTCCATCTAGCCCTTAAACTCCTCCTAAATCCTTCACCCCCAATGAAGGCAAAAGCCTTCATTACCCCAATCATGATGATGACGTTCCTTTCACACATGCTTGCACGATGTTTGCTTACCACACATAAGCCTACATCACTCACTGGAATACAACCCGAGGTCCTAAGCTACACTTATACTACGAACGACAACACCGATATATCTATAGGTGACAAAAGCCTCGAAACCCTGCATATTGAGAATAACCTACTCTTCCTGTTGGAAGCCATGGGAAAGAGCCGAATTTGGTGCCATTGCCGAGGATTCAATCCCAAAAGATAGTCATCTCCAAGCTTGAACTCCAATCGCTAGTGCAAGACAATGAGGCAATGGAAGACATCACCAATGAAGTCCCACTACAATGCACAATGGTGGTGTACTAAGAGTTTGTGGCCACTCTACAAGCAAAAGATCACCTAAAAACATGAGTGCTTATCCAATAGAAGCAACTCCAACTCAAGATCATAGCACTCATGCCAGATGCTTTAATCACATATGTATGCCTCATCAGTAGTCCTCCCCTCAAGGTTATTGCTGGTTTGTTGCCATTGCTACAAAGGCCATCACTTCTATCTACAAGGAAGGACATAACCAACATCCCACCCTTGCAGCAGCAGCAACAGTTGATGATCGCATCACATCAACAAAAAGAAGTATCAGAGGATGACAGAGCCTATCTCACATCTAACTTCCCATATCTAACCACTCTCTATGCCAATCTAATAACCTCACTTACCCTTGCTGCTACCACCCTCTTAATCTTCCCTAAGCTCCAGCCTAACATCTACCCCCTTCATTGTCTCTTTGCTCATGCCTCTCACCACTTTCAACTAACCCAATAGTCACAAACTTATGAGCCCCTCACACCTAACTTCTTCCCTTCCCTTGCTAATCCTACCCTCAATGATTACCAAGCTACTCAAACCATTTGCCAAGTTCTTCCCCACCTCTCCTCTGACTCCCCTCCCACAACTAACACTCTTCCATATTTCTCCCCTATGTCCCCAGATTCTCTTCCCTACCCGACCATCACCTCCAACACTACTTGTGCTACCATCAGCAGAAAATGACCCAGTATTTGATTTTGAATATCAGGATGCAGATAATCCAATTCGCACTCCCACGCCAAAATTCCAATGATGGGTATGATTTTGATGTGATACCACTTTCCAATAACCCCATCAAGGACTTTTGGAGCAAATATCCTGATATGAAAACTCGAGGTGGATGGACCCTGAACAACTTCCAAACCGACCTTTGTCACAGCATCAAGTTAGTGAAGCTTGGGTCAGCAAATTGGATCCCCAACTTGATTGGCACCGCCCCAAGCTCTTTGATGTAATCTTCTTAAAAGAGTACCTGCATGCACCTCCATGTCTCAGAACCCATCCCAAGTTCTATGTAGTTCCATGACATCACAAATGGGAGGCCAACATTCACACTTTGGGTGAGGATCTCACCATTAATTGGTCAATGATCGAGCCATACTCTGGTGTAGAATGGAACACCCAAGGCACACTAATCCAAGCACTTCAAGAGCATGAAAAAATAATGTGCAGCAACATTGACCGCATACTTTGCCAAAGTGCTATCTTCTACAAAACATTGGAATACATTCTGGAGGTCCCCAGCCACACATCGACTGCCATTTTCCTCCACTCAGTTTCAATACCAATGAACGGATCGATGCTTAGACTACAAGCTAACTCTATCAAAGAGTCATCTTCTTAGAAGCACATCACATATCTCTGTTTGAACAAATGGTGGATACAAGCTTCCTAGAAATAGAGAAAAAATTATATCGTGCCAAGGCTTTACAACATGATCGAATGGCATGCCACAAGTTCCATAGCCACTGGGTTACACGCATGGCATCCCAACTCCATGATCACAATAAGCCATAACCCGAGGATGGGTAATAAAATGGATCCGAGGCTATGTCATCTCTATGCCAATATGGACTTAGGTAGCACAAAATGTGTGTGTAGAGTAGTGGCAAAGCTCCACTTGTACTTGAGCCTAGGAATAATCCCTCTTAGGAATCCAACTTGCATGTTCTACATGCAAGTTCTACATATGATTCCTACTTGCATGTTCTACATGCAAGTTCTACATGCATGTTCTACATGCAAGTCCTACATGTGATTCCTACATGCATGTTCTACATGCAAGTCCTACATGTGATTCCTATATGCATGTTCTACATGTAGGTCTTACATGCGATTCCTACATGCATGTTTTGCATGCGAGTTCCTACATGCAACATGCAACATGCAACTCCTACATGCAACTTCTAGATGCAAGTTCTACATGTAGAGCGAGAATGTCTTACAATTCCTACATGCAGAGAGAGAGGCTCTCCAACTTTTATAGATACCCCATAATGGAATGAAGCCCACACTCTTTGGGGCATTGTGTTGAGTTCTACTTTGGTATTCCAAGCAATAGTCTCCAAGTGTCCATGCTTCCTTGCACTCCTTGTCCAAAAGCATGTCCTAACCTCCCTACTCTTCCTCCCCTCTCCTCCAACCTTGCAACCCATCCTCTCCCTCTCCTACTCCCTCCTCCTCCCTTCTCCTCCCTCCTCCTCCTCCCTTCTCCACCCTCTCCTCCTCCCTTCTCGTCCCTCCTCCTCCTCCCTCCTCCACCCTCTTCTTCTCCCTTCTCCACCCTCTCCTCCTCCCTTCTACTCTTACACCTTCTTCCTCTCCCACTCCTATGCTCCCCCTAAACCCTTAGTCCCTCAACCCTTTACCTCCATGATCTACAAGGGAGATGAATTCTCTGCCATGAACCTTGGATCCTCCTTCAGAGCCCTGAACGTCTTCTAAACCCTGGAACCTCCTTCTAAACCTTGGAACCTCCTTTTGAACCCTGAACCTCCCTCTAGCTGTTAAACTCCTCCTAGACCCTTCAACCCCCAACAATGAAGGCAAAATCCTTCATTACCCAACCATGATGATGCACATTCCTTTCACACATGCTTGCACGATGTTTGCTTACCACTCTTAAGCCTACTTCTCTCACCAGAATATGACTCGAGGTCCTAAGCTACACTTATACTACAAACGACAACACTGATATATCTGAAGGTGACAAAAATCCTCAAAATTGTGCATACTGAGAATACCTTACTCTTCCTGCGGAAGCCATGGGAAAGAGCCAACATTTGCACCATTGCCAGAGAGACTAGCATCTCAAGTAATGCAAGTATGTGTAAAAAATAAACTACTACAAACTTTCAAGAACATAACACTCAAGGGCAAGGAGAGTTTTAAAAAAAATCCCAACTCTAGCCAAACATATCAAGCCCAAGCATCAACCTTGGGTTACTACTGCCTTAAGAAATTTTCTTTATTTCTTAAAAATAAGCCACTTAAAGAACAAATCATTCTAGGTAATGGACATCAATTCGTAGATCTTACAATTTCAAACATTTCACCTTTTTATAGAAGAGCGATCTGAGCTAACCATGAAAAGTTTTGGCCTAGGAAGAGTTTAAGGTTTGACCCTAACCCTAAACCCATTCTTATAAACACCCACTCCACCCCCTCATTCTTCTTCTTCCACATCTAGCCTCCATCCTCTTCCCCATTCCAAGCCCTAAGCAAGACCCTCCTCCCTCTCTATCGACCACCACCCTACTCCCATCCTCACACGGTGAGGTATTTTGAGCCCTTCTCACAGTGATAACCTAGCCATCCACCCACTGTCCATTCGCCCTCAACAATAATGTTACATCAAGAAAGACTTGGGAAAGCTTTGTAGGTAACCATCTCGTCCCCCATTTGAATTTCTATTAAAGTTTTCCATCCATCAAGTTTCCACCACCACCACCACCCCCCCCTCCACCCCCCCTCCACCTCCTTCTCCCCTCCAACCCCCCCCCTTCCACCACCCGCCCCCCTCCACCACCCCCACCCCCCTCTCCACCCCCCCTCCCCTCTCCACCTCCATCCCCTAGCCCTCCCCCTCCAACCCCCCCTCCCCACCTCCAACCCGCTCCTCTCCACCACACCCCCCCCCTCCCTCACATTTCACTACTCATGTGGGACAATCCTAGGCACATATGATGGTCCCTACTACACTAACACATCTCTAACTCCCCTAACACACCTACATCAACACCCGCACTTATTAACATGACGGTCCCTACTATATACCACCATAGAAAGAGAAGCCCTAATAATGGTGTATAGTGTTAAAAATTTTTGACACTATCTATTGGGCAAATGACTTTGTCTTCTACACCGACCACCATCAAGCATTGCATTATCTTGTGAACCGTCCGTGTACAATAGGTAGAATAACTAGATGGCTCCTCTTACTTAAATAGTGGTCTGCAAAGGTGCCCAACACTACATTGCCGATCAAATATCTTGTGTCAAGTCGGTAGAAGAAGCCACTGGCGTAGAAGATGACTTATCAGATGCCACACTATTTCAAATAGATGTTGTTCCAGATTAGTGTGCAGATATCATTGGGTACTTAATGGCAAGAAGACCACCCCCTAAAATGAAAGCAGCAGATGCTAGAAAACTAATTTTAAAAGTTGCACCCTATCAACTCATTGCAGGACAACTATACAAGATGGGCAAGGAACAGGTTTTATAAAGATGTGTAATGCCTCATGAGATCATGCCAATCCTTAGTGAAGTCCATGAAGGTATCACAGGAGGACAATTCCAAGGGGAAGCCATAGCAAGAAAAGTCCTCCTCGTAGGCTACTAGTGGCCAACACATTGGGCAGATGCCTATGAATATGTTAAAAGCTATGATGTATGCCAACAGACTACTAAACCACAACACAAGGACTTCAACCCCCTAACAAACATTGTTGCACAAAAACCATTTGAAAAATGGGGGATTGATTTTGTGGGTCCCATCCATCCCACAACGAAGGAAACACAAGCACACTACATCATTGTGGCCACCACTGATTACTTTACCAAATGGGCTGAAGCTAAAGCAGTCAGAAAGGCAGATGCCAGGAGCACAGCAAGATGCCAGGAGCACAGCAAGATTCTTATATGAGAATGTGATCACCTAATTTGGATGCCCCATTGAAATTGTGTCAAATAGAGGCATGCATTTGTCAATGAGGTTATCCAAGAACTCTTGTTTGGCTTAATGGTAATCCATAGAAAAATTACACCCTACTACCCCCAAAGGAATGGGGAGGCCAAATCCACCAACAAAATATTATGCATTATCCTCACCAAGGTAGTAGAACCACAATGTTCTGATTGGGTAGAGAAACTGAATGTAGCCTTATGGGCATACCGAACCACACTCAAGGTCAGTATAGGAAATACACCTTTTCAATTGGTGTACGGCCTTGAAGCTATGGTCCCACACAAATTTGTAATAACAAGCCTGTGCATAGTAGTACAGGAACGCATGGGAGATCATGCATCCCTAAAAGAAAGATTCTATCAATTGAAGAAGCATATAGAGACCAAATTAGTCACCTACCATGCCATGACAATAGAAAAACATAGAAGAAAGGTATGGTTTGATAGAAATCTTAAAGCCAAATACATCAAGGAAGATAACCTAGTCTTGCTATACAATGCCAAAGTCCACAAGGGAAAACTCAAGTATCTCGATCAAGGACCCTACCGAGTAAGAAAAATGAATCTCATCAGAGCTGTTGTGCTAGAAACATTGGATGGAGTCCAATTCAACACAACCATAAATGGGAGCCAATTGAAATGCTACTAGATCAACACGCAAGCCATCCCTGACAAAAATGAAGATTTGGGAACCCCAACTCTTCCTTAGTTGGTATTGGATTGTATCACGAGCACTCACTTGCATATGTACATCGTCACACATATAGGTAGCATCAACCAATTTCAATCTAGGGCTCAAAAGTGATGCCTGAGTCCTAGCTACCCTATGAAATCCCTGCAACAACAAAAAATCCATATAGTTAGTCCCTATCTAGTTATTAGGTCACGTGCACTCACACGCTTTCGCCTAGACACATAGTCGACTGCATGAATAATTGTGCTGCACACTTTTATTCCACACTCTCAAAGCATATGTAAAAATAAGATCTCTCATAATACACACACAAAAGCCATACCTACATGCCAAATAATCTAATGATCAATGGTACACCATATAAACATGGATGTAGGTTCAGAAACAATGCTGCCACCAAAGAGGATGCAAAGAAAGAGCCCACCGCCTCAACCACCCCCACGAGACCTCCTCTAGAGTTCACAGACATCTACCTCCTCTCAACTAAGGTGACCACAGGCATTTGTGGTTCAGAGCAATAGCTCTAAGGAGGATTCTGTGCATGACATGGAAACACAAGAAGAACAAATGCCACCCCAGTCACCATTGACCTACACAACCATTGACGGGGCCCAGTCCTTGCAAATTGTGTGGCCACTTACATTAACTTATGCTCTTTCCAATGCAATAACATCTTTCTTAGAGCAAAGGGTCTAGGCAGTTTGTGTGAGAGCCTAAAATTCTTGGAGAACAGTCCTACAATGACCACATACATCAGGGACTTTCTCCATTCTTACCACTCCAATGATGCACAGGTTGGCAATAAGTACAGCACCATTACTGTACATCAGACCACCCAACTTCAACATTATCCTCGATAGTATAGTAATTCAAAGGGCCTTCTCACTCCCAACTCAAGGTGCAAAATACCCTACAAGGCTTGTCGATGCTAAAGTTCTTGAAACACCTCCTCTCCTTGCCAAGCGCACCAAGTTCCATAGGGATGGAATATTACTTCGCACTATCATTAAACCTCAACTCAAGGAAGCAGCACAATTCCTATCCACAATCCTGGGGGTTAAGTGCAGCAAGAATCAATCCCTTCCACTCCGCACATTTGTTTTGCTGAGTAGGCAACTAAAGCAAGACTGGATCTAGCACTTATTCATCTTCTTCACAAAAAAACTTGATGGTTCATCAGGCCAAAAAATGTAAAACTCCACACTTATTAGCTGTAATCATCAATAAAGAGCTACAAGAATGAGAAATGACTCTGCCCCAGTCACCAAAACCTATTGAGGAGTTGGACAATCCCTTCTCACCAGCATGGGAGCCATCACCAACTTCTACTACTATCACATTAGCAAATGCGGATACCTTAGAAGAAATGCCTATTCTGGAGGTAGGAATTGAGGAATTGCCCCACGAGATGCTATAGCTCAATGCACTATTGCAACCAATGTATGTCTAACAATAGTAGTAGCTAGAGCCTGAGGCTACATTAGCACTAGCATCGCCCATCAACGCCAGTCAATAAGCCACAAGGAGAGCTAGTGCCAGATCAGCAATACGACTACTATAGCCAAGTGGCTAACTTACCATTGGAACAACCCCCAACACAGGGTGGCTACATGGGCACCAATTGTATCAGTAGCATTGCCAATCTTCATCATCATCTGTCATTCTCCATCATCAAGTTAGCCAAATGCTTCAAATGTCAAAACTATTCACTAGCTTGGCCAATGAGGAACATGCATAAGAATTGGAAAGACAGACTGTAGCAGCAAATCGAAGACCAATTCCATGGAATTGCCATGGAGGTCAAGGCACTTTGAGCCCAAATAAATGAGAAAGAGGTTGAAGAAGTGTGCATGAACCAAGCTCTCCAAGATCAAGAGAAGGCAGTGTGGGATGTGACCTCCAACCTCCACCAGAGCCAAATACAGCTGATAGCAGCAGTACAGGCTACGACAATCCTATAGACCTCCTATGACTACTTAACCTCAGCACATGCTCAAACAGACGGAGGAACTGGCACAAGCTCGAGAACAAGGTGAACTCACTCTAATCCAAAAAGAAGAAGAGCTCTAGGATTGCTAAGAAAAGCTTGAAGACATGCAACAATCTTTGGCAACATGCACATTCAGCATTGAAGAGCTCACAAGGGACTGCCAAATCTTAAAGGACCAACTTGCTACTACTAAAGAGGCTAGAACTTCTCAAGGACAAGTCTTGGACCAATCGTCCAATACCACAGAAGTCATTCCTCAACAAGTGTAGTTCACCTTGTAAATGAACAATCTTAAGCAGGCATATACATCCATCTATCATAAGTATAAGAAAAAATGGATGAGATGCAATCCCAAAAGATAGTCATCTCCAAGCTTGAACTCCAATCGCTAGTGCAAAACAATGAGGTAATGGAGGACATCACCAATGAAGTCCCACTACAATGCACAATAGTGGTGTACCAAGAGCTTGTGGGGCTGCTCTACAAGTGAAAGATCACCTAAAAGCATGAGTGCTTATCCAATGGAACCAACTCCAACTCAGTATCATATCAGCTCATCCAAACATCAAATGGGAATGTTCCATAGGGGCCAAAACTCATCACATAATTTTCCAAAACTTGTCCGACGATGAAAAAAATATATTCTGCCTATCTACATATGCTGGGTTTATAGCACTCATGACATATGCTTTCATCGCATATGTATGCCTCATGGGTAGTCCTCCCCTCAGGGTTGCTGCTGGTTTGTCACCATTACTACAAAGGCCATCACTATTATCTACAATGCATGACATAACCAACATCCCACCCTTGCAGCAGCTGATGATCACATCACACCAACAAAAAGAAATGTCGGAGAATCATAGGGCCTATCTCACATCTAACTTCCCATATCTAACCACTCTCTATGCCAATCTCATAACCTCATGTACCCTTGATGCTACCAACTTCTAAACCTTCCCTAAGCTCCAACCTAACATCTACTCCCTTCATCGTCTCTTTGCTCATGCCTCTCACCACTTTTCACCTAACCCAACAGTCATAAACTTATGAGCCCCTCACACCTAACTTCTTCCCTTCCCTTGCTAATCCTACCCTCAAGGATTACCAAGCTATTCAAACCATTTGCCCAATTCTTTCGTCCCTCCCCTTTGATTTCCCTCCCACAACTAACACTCTTCCATATTTCTCCCCCATGTCCCAAGATTCTCTCCCTAACCTGCCATCACCTCCGAAAGTACTTGTGCTATCATCAGCAAAAAATGACCTAGTATTTGAGTGTGAATATCAGGATCCAGATAATCTAATTCACACTCCCATACCAAATTCCAATGATGGGTATGATTTGATGTGATACCACTTTCCAGTAATCCCATCAACGATTTTTGGAGCAAATATCATGATATGAAAACTCGAGGTGGATGGAACTTCCCTACCAACCTTTGTCAGCATCAACTTAGTGAAGATTGGGTCAACAAATTGGATGCCCAACTTGATTGGCACCACCCCAAGCTCTTTGATGTAATCTCCTTGAAAGAGTACCTCCGTGCACCTCCATGTCTCAAAACCCATCCCAAGTTCTATGTAGTTCCACAACATCACTGATGGGAGGCCAACATACATAGGAGCACACCATTAATTGGCCAATGATTGAGCCATACTCTGGTGTAAAATGGAACATCCAAGGCACTCTTCTGATCCAATCACTTCAATAGCATGAGAAAATAACGTGCGACAACATTGACTACATCCTTCGCCAAAGTGCTATCTTCTACAAAACATTGGAATACATTCTGGAGGTCCCCAACCACATCGACCATCATTTGCCTCCACTCAGTTTCAATCCCAATGAGCAAATTGATTCTCAAACTACAAGCTGACTCTATCAAAGAGTCATCTTCTTAGAAGCACGTCACATATCTTGTTCGAACAAATGGTGGATACATGCTTCCTGGAAACAGAGCAAAAATTGTATCGTGCCAAGGCTTTACAGCAGGATCGACTGGCATGCCACAAGTTCCACAGCCACTAGGTTACACACATGGCATCCCAACTTTGTGATCGCAATAATCCATAACCCAAGGATGCGGGTAATAAAATGGATCTCGTAGTATGTTGTCTCTATGCTAATATGGACTTAGGTAGCACAGAATGTGTGTGTAGAGCAGTGGCAAAGCTCCGCTTGTACTTGCATAAGCCTAGGAATAATCCCTCTTGGAAATCTAACTTGCATGTTCTACATGCAAGTTCTACATGCGATTCCTACTTGCATGTTCTACATGCAAGTTCTACATGCAATTTCTACTTTCATGTTCTACATGCAAATTCTACATTCGATTCCTACATGCACGTTCTACATGCAAGTCATTCCTACATGCATGTTCTACATGTGAGTTCTATATGCAACTCTTACATGCAACATGCAACTCCTACATGCAGCTTGCAACTCCGACATACAACTTCTAGATGCAAGTTCTACATGTAGAGAGAAAATGTCTTACAATTCGTACATGCACAGAGAGAAGCTCTTCAACTTGTATAAACACCCCATAATGGCATGAAGCCCACACTCTTTGGGGCATTGCATTGTGTTCTACTTTTGTATTCCAAGCAATTGTCTCGAAGTGTCCATGCTTCCTTGCACTCCATGTCCAAAAGCATGTCGTAACCTCCCTACTCCTCCTCCCCTCTCCTCCAACCTTGCAACCCATCCTCTCCCTCTCCTCCTCCCTCCTCCTCCCTTCTCCTCCTCCCTTCTCAACCCTCTCCTTCCTCCTTCTCCTCCCTTCTTCTCCCTCCTCCTCCTCCCTTCTCCACCCTCTCCTCCCCCCTTGTGCTCTTACACCTTTTTCCTCTCCCACTCCTATGCTTCCCCTAAACCCTTAGTCCCTCAACCCTTGACCTCCATGATCTATGAGGGAGACGAGTTCTTCACCATGTACTGTACCCTAAACCTTGGATCCTCCTTCTAAACCCTAAACCTCTTCTAAACCTTGGAACCTCCTTCTAAACCTCGGAACCTCCTTCTGAACCCTAAACCTCCCTCTAGCCCTTAAACTCCTCCTAAACCCTTCAACCCCCAATGAAGGTGAAAGCCTTCATTACCCCAATCATGATGATGCATGTTCCTTTCACACATGCTTTCATGATGTTTTCTTATCACACTTAACCCTATGTCTCTCACCAAAATACTACAAACAATGACACTAATATATATGTAGGTGACAAAAAGCCTCGGGACCCTGCATACTAAGAATACCCTACTCTTCCTACTGAAGCCATGGGAAAGAGCCAACAGTGCCTCTGAAAAGTGTTGGGCATCATTTGGTAGTCAAATATGTTAGGATCACTGAAATCAGGAGCTACTATTTGTCCATTCATCCAATCTGAGAGGTCTCTCCATAGAGTGGGATTACACCACAACAGGGTCAAGATGGGCACCTTGATCTCAATGGATAGGAATGAGGCTAATCTTGTGATGTCTCAATGCCTAGTGATAGGTTCCTTGCCTATCGATTCCGACTCTTCTAAGCATATAAAGACATGTTGTCATCCTCTTCTAGTGGTTGCAAGGCGAGGTCTTCTTTAAACATCTGCTACATTAGTGGGGATCTTTCCATTGCAGAGCATGAGGTAATTTCCTCTTCCACTATTTTGGGCACTTTCAAGGATTTTGAGGCTCTATTGATTGCCTCATGCCTCGAATAGATTGTATTATCTCCCTTGCTTTCCTTGAGTCTTTTCTCAAACTTTTCTTCGCACTGACATGCCAAGTTTGTGCCTTGATAAGGTGTTTCTCTAGCAAGGGATTTGGATATTCGTCTTGACTTTTGGGCACTATGGCACTACATTGGATAGGGGTCCTTCATGATTACTTGACTTCTTTGAGAGGAAGATACTTGACTTCTTTGAGAGGAAGATTGATCAAGCCTTTGTTTGAGAAAGTACCACTAGAAGAAGATGATGTGGCCAGGGTGGCAGCGTCTTCATTAGACCCATCCTAGATGATATCATGGCCTTTTCCAATCTTAGTGGCTCGTTTATCATTTCCATGTGTAGATGGATTTGACTCTCTAAGGTGCAATGTGCTAGCTTTATCTCTTTTGGCCTGATTTCAAAGTTCCTTGCTAAAGGCCTTAGCTTAAGCCCTTGTGGTTACATTTAAGGGTACCAAGGACACTTGGCCTCTCTCAATGCTGAGAAGATTAAGAATTGCATTCTTAGGTGTAGTAGATGGCACTGCTGGTCTTTGCCTTGAGCAATTTTTATAGAGTTGGTGAACTCCACCCCCAGTGCACAATGGCTCTTCCTAATGACTAGGTACCTCCTCCACCAATACTTGATTCATGGGAGTGATTTGTGGTGGTGGGGGTTGAGGTCCCAATGTGGGTTGGAGTAATGGGGAATTTTGAGCCCTAAATTTCCCTTGGATGGTAGGAGTGGCTCCTTGTATTGGTAATTGTTCTTGGTTGGACACATTCGGTGGTGCAAGTAAAGCAAGAGATGGCCATTGTTGCTGGTACATTGGATGGGGAATCACCTTGGGATAATGACATTGGGATTTATCATGGTTCCCCATCATGCACAATGCGTGCAGTAGAGTGCGGGCCTAGCTTGAAGTTGAGTGCAATCCTTGGTGGGCTGGTTTTTGGTACAGATCCCACACCATACATTATCATGACTTGGAAATAGGTGGGGATTACTAGGGGATTCCTTGGCCATCCATCCTTCCAATTGCTAGCTTACTTGATTTAATAAATTAATAGCCAATTCCTCCATATTCACATCCTTGGTGGGAGGGGTTGTCTCTTTGACTTCACTTGTAGTAGTGGGCTTCAAGGTATGGGATTCTAAGGTCCCCCTATAAAGTCAAGGAGTTGCAAAGGTTTGTGGGCCAAGTCAAATGGCATAACTAGCTCCTACGCTACATGTCATATGTCTGCTAGCCACTTACGAAGTTGACAAAGAAGGATGTTCCATTAATTTGGGGGGAGGAACATGAAAGCATTCCAATTGCTCAAAAAGATCTTGATGGTTGTGCTGGTACTACTATGCTGGACTAGAGCTTGGATTTCCATGTTTTTTGGATGCATCAGATATTGCCATTGGTGCAGTGTTGATAGCACTTTTGTTCGCCTACCTTTCTATATGACCTGGGGATCAGTGGCTTGGCTTAATGTTTCAGGGCCCTAGGTATTTTTTGAGAGACTTGACTCCTCTTGGGCTCTTCACATCCGATGACACCTTGTGGAGTCATGCTCTCTAGAGGATGTTTCGGCCACTCTATTTAGGGCTGCTCACTCCTCGGTCGACTCTCCATGGGAGATCCTAGCTAGCATTGTAGCATGGCACATTTGGAGAGCCAGATGCACTGAGGCTTTGGAGGGTTCTCAGGTTACCCTTCTCAGATCTTGGCCAATACTTGGACAAATACGATACACACTCTGATGGCCATTTGGGTGACCATGCAAGGATCATCTCGAGCAGCCTCCTCCAGGAGAGTTACTTTTCTCAGAGATTGGAGAGACTCTCCCTTCTTTGCCGAGACTTCTACAGGGTTGAGATGGCATTTTCAGCCCCAGCCTTGGTTTCTTTCTACCTCATTCCTCTGAAGTGTTTTTATTACATGCTTAGCATGGTGTATTTCCACACAGAGCTTGCTCTAGCGGGTTTCTTTCTTACTTAATAGAAGTCTCTTTTTTGAAAAAAAAAACACGAAGCCCTGCCAATGGCCAGATTGGATTGCACTATGACTAGCGCACTAAACTCCAGAGCTCTTTAACACCTTGAAGGAAGCGAAATCCCACGACTTGGGGACACGAGCTGAATAGCAAAGATCAATGGAAAATAAACAAGCATCCCTCTCCTTCAGGATTCTCTCACTGTCTTCATGACTACCCTCCTAGCTTATTACACCATCCCCTCCACCTTAGCACGAATAGAGGGCGTTGCCTGAATGATCACATCATGAGCATCACACCATCATCCCACTAATCTCCTCTTGCACACCCTCAACTCGATTTGTCGGCCCACTGTCTAAGTGCTCGCAGAGTACAAGGAGGATTGGAGGATGTAGGTCCTTCGCAAGGGACCTTGGCTGCATGCTTGACACAACAGTCAGAGGTCGCTAGAAACTTCTACACACCCACTTACATTCAAAACGACCATATTGGTTCATCTGCCCTCGTTTTCCTTCGGTCTAGCAATTCGTATTACAAGTCACGGGAGCTCCTATGCCCAACATTCCTCCCTTCTAGAAAAAAGCCGGCCCTAGCCTATCATGAGCAAACCTCTGTGCAGCTACAATAAGTAAGAAATGCTATTGTTAGCATGCCTTTAGTCATAGCTGCACTATTCTCATCACATCATCCCACCATGATTTCATAGCCATGCCTCTACTATAACACCATTCATTACAAAACACTATGGAAATAATAGGTCTAGGGACGTATTCCATGAGACCAATGAATTCGATGATCCACAAAGGATATGTTCAATGTTAGTAATGTAACCTTTGGCTCTAGAGCTTCTCGAACTCTAACTGGGTTAGCCTTGAGATGTCACAGGAGTCGGCGGGCCAGGACATTTGGCACATCTTCACATGATTGAAGATGGGATATGGGGTGAATTAAACACCAACAACCTCGAGCCCTCCAATTAAGCCTAAGTGTGGAGTGGTAGTAAATGTGCTACTTCTTCTCTGAGCCCAAATTCGAATCCAAAAGCACTAAGAAGCATACAAAGCTTCACACTTCCCCAAGCCCTGCCAACAGCCAGATTGGATTGCACCAGACTTCAAAGCCCACTGACACCTCGAAGGAAGTGAAATCCGGGGATGTGGGCTAAACAACAGAGAGCAATGGACAATACTCAGGTCTCCCTCCCCTTCAAGAATCTCACATTGTGTTCAAAACTACCCTCCTAGCTTATTACACCATCCCCTGTACCTTAGGTAGGATTCACAAACAGGTGTAGGCATCCTAGCAAAAATGATATCCACGAATATCATGCTGCCATTTCAATTGTCCGCCCTCAAATGGTTTCACAAATGGGTTTGCACATGCTTATGTGACATCCCTATAAAGTTTGGGCAAAGGATTTTTCTTGGACGGTAGTCTAAGGCAACCCAAAAAATTTTGGAGGTGGACAAGAGTAGAGAATTCGCCATGATAACCACTTGGCCACTTCTTGTTTGTCCAGTGTGCCCGTTTGTGAAAGTGCTTATGCCCAAGCTCACCCTTAGCCGCCGAACATGTAGGGCCCATGTTCCAATGTTTAGCACCCATTTGTGAAACCTCCCTTAGCAACATCAAAGGGCATTGACTGATTTGTCCCATAGTGAGCCTCATAACATCAGCCCGCCAATCTACTCTTGCACACCCTTCACTCGATTTATAGGCCCACTGTCTGAGTGCTCACAGAGCACAAGGAGGATTGGAGGATGTAGATCGTTTGCAAGGGACCCTGGCTGAATGCTTGACACAACACTAGGAGGCTCTAAGGAACTTCTACACACCCACTTACATTCAAAATGACCAAACTGGTTCATATGCCCTATACCCGACCTTCCTTCCTTGCAAAAAAAAAAGGCAACCCTGGCTTACCAATGAGCAGACCTCTGTGCAACTACAATAGGTAAACAATACTCTTGTTAGTGTGCCTTTTGGTCATAACCACACTGTTCTGATGACGTAGTCCCACCATGATTTTGTAGTTGGGACTCTATTGTAACACTATTAATTACAAAACACTACAGAACCATTGGTTATAGGGATGTATTCCATGATACTAGAGTGATGGCAACAATTTCATTGATACACAAAGCATATGTTTGATGTTAGTAACGTAACCTTTGGCTCTAGAGCTTCTCACACTCCAACTCAGTTAGCCTCTGATACCGGCTTACCCCATTTTGACTACTCTCTTAGTTAACACATTACTCTATTTTTAAACTAGTGACCGCAATGACTACTCAAAGAGTCGTCTTGTTCATTTCTAGAACTAAGGAAACTTCTTATTATGTGAACACAACTCCCCGCCTCATGATCCCAAGCCATGGCCTTGGAAGGGAAGGCAAAATCGACGTTAAAATCGAAAGTGACGTTAATTGCTGTTAACCAAGTGTGACATCGATGAGTTACAAGTTTTTACATTCTCTATACTCACAGAAGTAGGAGTTCTTCCTAGGGGATCTATTCCCTGTGCGCATGAAGGAACCTTATAGTCCCATAGCTGCAAGTACCTGCATACAAAGTCTAATCATGGTGCTTCCTACCAGCTATCATTTATGGTAGTTCAATGTATTTTTCCACCCCACTGAGCAATTTAGTCCCCCACGGTGCACTTAGACAGCCCAATATAGACGGCAAATCGGCCCAGACTTACCTCTACATGTCAAACCAAGCTCTTTATCGAATATGGCCTGTTGGCATAGTACATCCACCCCTCCGAATATAGAGAGGGAGAGTCATCACTAAAAATGGAATGCCAGCTCTCTTGAGACTTGTACACACACAAGACGGGACTTGAATACTCGGGATGACTCTGGTATGAAATATAAAGCTATGCTAGATACTGACAACAGCCCTTGGTTGTATACAATAGTCTTGACAGCAGCCTTTTACTGTACCTTAAAATGATCATAGAAATGTATATAGTTTTTTGTATAGTTGAGATGATGAACTTATTTTGAACTGATAAATAAATGATTAAGGATGAACTTAGTCTTAGTTTGATATATGAAGCTATGAGTTGATTTATTAGAGCTATTTAGTTGTCAAACATTTAGCAATGTTTTGTTCAAGCTTCCCAAAAAGATAAAACTTTCTTATTGATTTTAATTACAAAAGATTCAAGTTGTTTATTGAGCTTCCCTATCCCCTATGATGACTCAGGCTCTAATAGGTGCTAGGACATGATGGGAACCCTTTGAGATTTTACTTTACCTCCCTTTATAAAAGACCTTAAAAGGATTAAGTGGATTTATTACTTATTTTAGCAGGGCTATGATCTTGCAGGGATGCTACCCCTTGGAAGCAATGTTAAAACTATGTTGAGGTCTATAAAAAGCACAGGTTATATGGGAAAAATGGATTGTCACTCAATGTTGATAATATTTTAATATGTTGGAAGCATATACCTAATGACAATTCTAAGTAAGTTGTACATGAGAATGTCCATGTATGAGGACACAAACTGGCTAGTACATGGAACTTTCTTTTTACTCCTCTCCTCTTTGAGAAAATGATGACATGGATAAGGATAACAACGTCGTTGGGCATTGAAGCCTGTGGTTACAAGATTATTACAAAGGTTCTAACTTTGGTCTTGTCTTGATTGACCCAGGTGAGTCTAACCGCCTTTCTCAATGTTTTGTCAAATAAAGAATGTGAGGGAGATCCTACCACTTGACACCGGCATCCAATGAACGAGTTGCTATGGTAAAAATGGAAAATGTTACTTTTACTATTTTTTATCAAGGGTTGTAATACACCATCAGAACTTGGAATGAAAAGACCCACTTAACACCTAATGGAAAGTGTAGTGAACACTTAGGTGATTCTTTTTGCTGCACATTTATACATGTGATTAATTGAATGCATTGTCATAAGCAAGCTATGGTTGCTAGGGGCATTTATCCATTTTAATACTATGCATGTGGGATAAAGGAGAAGTAGATGCCTTAATGAAATAAGCAACACACACCCTTGCAATTTTGTTTGGATTTCAAAGATCCTAACTTAACGAATTTACTTTTTAGGCCCCAGCATGGTGTGAGGATCTTTCAAAGATTAGCTATGGATATCCTTTACCAGCCCCATCTCAAGCATGCAAGGCTATTATGACCATCTTTCCAAAGAGGGTCCATGAAGAATTGGATTCTCTAGAAATATGGGACCACTCAAACTCGAGAAGATTGCTTGTCATGCAACTATCCTTTTATGATTGGTGTAGAATCCTGGTCCTTGGAAAAGGCAAGATAGAGGAAATGATTAACCTCATAAAACAATTGGAACAATCCTTGGACCGAATCAGATCATTGTTTGCTTAGGTGTAGCCATTTTTGGTGAGGTTCAGGGACTTTTTTGTATATAGGTATCTTACTGCATCACCCATAACTTATGCATTGCTCAATGGAATTCGGCAAACTTTGTCTTCAAGTTGTAGTACACATTTCAAACTTGAACATGAGAGCAAAAAATTATGGAATAAGGATATGGAACAGGACCATTAAAGCATTACAAGTGCTATGTTGCATGTGAAGCATGCATCTTGAAGACTATAGGATATAGCAATTTATTCAAAAACATCAAAATTTTGTTCTATACATACATGCAACCAAGTAATTATTCAAAAGTATGCTACATGAGCCTCTCCTCAACCCAAGGACACACCTAAATGAGAACATTAGGAATAGGTTAATGGGCCTCCAATGTTATGCTAAAGTAATGCATACCCATTTGAGGGCACGCTCATAATTTTTTTTTAATTTGTTGAAAACCAAAACAGATTGAAAATTTCGAATCCAAACTAGTGGGACTACTTCATGGTGGTCTTAAAACATTTATAGTTGTTGGTATTGGTATCTAGATTTACCCTTAAATGGAAGAAGTTAAAAAAGTGCAATTTGTGCATGTTCAAAGATCTTTTAATAAATCCAACACTATTTACAATTTTGAATTGTTTCTTTTTCAATGCACTTGCTTGCTATATGGATCATAAGCATGCCAAAGGTTATTGCATTTCATAATACACATCATGAAACCCGATAGCGTGCCCTTTGGCCTATTTGTGTTTTGAAACATTTTCAGCCAATCCAATTGTGCTAACATGTATCGCCGAAGGGTGGGAAACCGATGGCTAAAAATTTTGATACTCCCATGAATTTTGAATTTTCACACCTCCTGCCCCTTAAATCTTGGAAGATTAAGTACCTACATGCTGCCCTCACCCTGCAAATGCTATGCAACCCGCATGCACCTCGACGTGACCTTGCGCATACTTTGGTTTGACATTGTCTTCTTTTAGGTAAGTTGTATTCTATTCTTTGCTTGTCTCACCAGCTAGGTTCTTTGGGTCTATTCTAGACTGCTGATCGTGGCCATGGCATCAATGGCAGCATGTAGCTCACCATGGCTTTAAAGAGAATCAAATAGAGGCTGCGAGACAAGAAAGCTGAAAAGCCAGGTCAAGGCACAACAAACAGAGTGTGGGTGGAGGAAAGCGTTGGCACGAGTTGTGATTAGCAACTGCCTATGTAGCGCATTAAAGAGATGAACCTTGCTTTGAAGCTTGCAAAGTATTAATACAAGACAGATTCTTTATGCATACAAATTCCTTATACCTACATTTGTTACAATTATGTAATAAAATCACATTTTGAGCCTCATTTTTAAGCCCCTTGAGTCTACTTTTGTAAAATTTGCTTATGTTGTCACATGGCTTCATCATGCATCATATCATGCTGCATTCTTTCATGTAGCACCGTATGAATCATGCCATATTAAAATTTGGACACATCTATCAAATATTGCTTCCAAGCAAATTATATAGTATCGTATGGCTTATTTCCCATGCTTTTGAGACTTTTTCATCCCCACCATAGTGCTATGATAATGGTTTGCAAATTGTATGAATGATGTTCCAACCCCAAACATATGTGAAGGGTATAGCTCACAATGCCTTAAGTGTTTAGACAAAAAATCTATCCATAAGTTTTTAGGTAATGAACTACAATTGTATAATCTAACGTCTCTTTTGGTCCTACATACTCAATAACCCCTATCTCCAAAAGGTCCAAGTCTATCAAGTTTCCTTATCAATAAGCATTTAATTCTCTCTAGAGACATTCCAAGCACTACACCTTAAGATTAGTCCCATATAGTTCCTTGCATTATGAGTGCAAGAACTAGGAATCACTCTCTAGGCTAGGCCTTGGGGTGAAGGAAAGAATTACTATTCTTCAGGCTAAAGGAAATTCAAAACCCTTGGACATTTTGGAGAGGCAAGTATTTTGAATATGTAGGACAAAAAGAAGACTCAAGTTGTTTGATTGCAA
The DNA here is from genome assembly GCF_047967505.1 of Dipteris shenzhenensis. NCBI lineage: Eukaryota > Viridiplantae > Streptophyta > Polypodiopsida > Gleicheniales > Dipteridaceae > Dipteris > Dipteris shenzhenensis. The sequence goes on along the minus strand of NC_141597.1, from coordinate 21,508,885 downwards.
TTCATGATGTGAATTATTGGAGGAGAATTTTGGTCTAAGCACTTCACTCATAGTGAGCTACAACCTTAGCATATGTTTGGGATTGGAGCATGATTCATGACATTTCCAAATAATAATCATGGTATTAGGATCAATATCCAAGACATGGGGAATGAACAATATGATACTATACCAATTTCTTGGAAGATTGATGCTGGCCACTTGGGAGAAGCCTGAAGAAATAAGAGCTCAAAATGAGCTCAAAATAGACCCTAATAGTAGCTGGAGCCAATAGCAAGAGATAGGTGGAGCTAACGTATTTGGTAAGTATCTTTATTACTTGCTATCATGTCAATTAATGCATTTCATTTTATATAAGTCCTTTTCCATACCTATTTGGTGCCCATTTCATTTGATATAAGTCCTTTTCCATACCTATTTTGTGCCCATTTATATCTCTATGGTTTAATGTATCGCTTGGAGGATTGGCACTTGATAAAGATGGAGCTAGTGCAAAGATGACATGTACAAATTGAGAGATGGTCCAAATTTTTTGGTTTCATAGACGCTTTATTCTGGACCCCATCTCATTGCCTAGAGTGTCCTAGAAGCAAGCGCTAACAATTGGTACTCATAGGACTTTTTGGAGCAATAGCTAATAGCCATGATTTCTTCAACTTTCGATCCTAGAGCCATATGTCCAACAGGCCCTATAACACGTGGATTCCTAAAACGTGTTGTCCTATTTTCCACAAATGATAGCCTTGCATTCCCCAAGATATCAATGCTTTTAAAGGCTGGTCTACAAATTTGCACACTCCCTAAAAGATCCTCTACTTGCTCATTATTTGATGGGTGATTGTTACATTCAAGTATAATCTTCTTTAGTTGAGACTCATATATTAAGAATTAAAACCTCCTTCTCCCATAACTTGTGAATTTTATTTGGCCAAGTAGATACATTGTTTCCATTTAATATTACCCCTATGTTCCTAGGAGGTGAAGGCATGTGTGAGATCAAAGAAATCAATGTGCCAATGCTCCATTCATAGCCCAAGTGGTACTAGAATCCCATTAGACCCTACCTCATAGCTTTAGAACTCATGCATTACATTGGTAGCCTCTTCTAGTTGAAGAGGCTAAGTCCCTTTGAAAGAGTCAGGTTCATATGAGGATACCAAAGGATTCCCTTGCATTCTAATAGGCCCATATGAAGAGACAAGCACATACCCACAACTATTTTTGGTGTTGTGGGACAAGATTGAATACACTTGGGGGGTGATGAAGCTTATGCTATGAGATTACATTGAGGAAGAAACACCATTTGAACTTGCTAGATTATGAGTTGAGGACATCCTAAAGATCAATGTATACATGAAGAATAATCGTTACACCCACAAAAATGAATTGCCCATAAAATAGTCTTGGGTCAGATAGAGACATGGCCTTAACAAGGTAGCAAATGTGCCCTCACCTAACCTTAAAATAGCACTAAACTAAGCAATGAAATGGGCTTTTGAGGTCCATATTTAAAAGTTTAAATATTCTATATTGGACATATGTGGCATGTCTATATAGCCCTTGTCCCTAAAGGGGACCCCTTAAGGGCCATATCGACATGAAATGGGACCCCTCAAGGACAAATGGTGTAAAATATATGAACAAAAAACTATATCATTGTGGGATTCCAATGCGAGTCTCACATGACCCAGCCTATTAAGGTCTAGGTGGTTGCACAAGGAAATACATTTTCCTTAGTTTAGAAGTAACCAACTAGCACTAAAATAACTCCAAGACCCAACGCGGTGGTCGCTCCAAGCCAATGTCACCACCTTGTCAGTGATGGTTTGTGAATCTAGACCTTCATAGATTTTCACGAGTTTAGATAAGCGTGGTGGTCGTGAATCTAGATCTTCATGGATTTTCACAAGTCTAGATCTGCATGCTCGGATTTTAGAGAGTCTAGACCAATGCGAAAAACATGACAAGTGGCAAGTTGAGGCTAGATGACATGTGGTGAGTTGTGGGTAGATGACAGGTGGCGAGCCATGGTGGGTAGATGACATGACAGACTGTGAATAGTCTAATGCACAAAGATGTAGTACAGAGATAGCGTGAAGGAGGACAAACTACTCATGTAGTGACATGTGTCAAGGTCTGCGGTGTTCAGAACAACAAGTTTTGACAGATTGGTCTAATTTTTACGCCAATGCAAGAATCATTACATCGAAAAAAAATTCGGCGAGAGCGCAAGTATGTCCCAAATTTAAAATTTCACCTACCAGCTCATTGCATCACGATCCAAAAATGCCATAAAAATAGTTTCTCGATTGTCTATACCCGATCGTGCATTGACCTTAATCGTATGACCTCACAAAATGTGTCCTCTACACTTTGTCGTATCTACCAATATGGGTCTCATATGATTAACCTATATAAATCTCACAATTGCCTTGTCAATGTGCCATATTATGATTATGGTCAATAAACTTAGGTTAGACAAATCCTAATTAAGCCAACTAGTAACCTAGCCCTAAGTCTGACGAGGTCAATCTTACCAAAGGCTAATTTGCCATGTCACATACAAAATATAATCCACGGAGACTCTTTAAAGTCTAAGGTCCATCTACACTAAGTCTTAAAGTCTTAGGACCTCTGAAAGACTAGAATTCAAACAAAAACTGATAAGTTTCGATAACTCATCTTTGATCAAGAAGCTAGTTTTCATTGGGGTCAAGAGAGTCTTGGCTACAACAATAACATTGGATGAAAAATGGCAAAGCCAAAAAGGTAGTTTCAATGTCACTAAATGTGAGTTTAGGGGCAAAGTGAGAGGGGATTAATGCAATCAACATCGACCAAGTGGTTGTCATCATCTCTGAAGTAATATCAAATCAATTCAAATCAATGTAATGTTAACAAAGAGTTTATGGGACAATATGTCCCAATTGCTTGGGTTCATGAAGAAAATCAAATCACAAAAGGATAGACAATAATAATTCACATGAGAACATCAAATAGAAAGTCTATGAACGTTTGAGGGGGAACATGGGAAGGCCGTCGCAGTTCATGAAGAAAACATTTCTAGGAAGAAGGAAAAATTATCAATCACGTGGGAATGTATTGAGGCTATACGTCAGATGATTGGAGCACCAAAAAAATCGTTGAATTCAATTGAGTGTGAACATGAGGAGCTTCCTTGTTTACTCGAAAGCTTTCACCAGAGCAACCACATCGCCCATTATGGCTACAACCACCCAAGCTCCTCCCTTGCCTTCAATCTTCCCTTGGGTTCCCCGTGCTTCCCCGTCACTGAAACCGAAGGTCGTCAGCTGGCCTTTGACTCATTTTGGTAGCAGGAGGTGTTGCTTTGCTCCTGTTGCGAGTGCCGCTGGCCCTTTTCTCGCAGAGCCCTCTTCAATTAGAAAGGCTTCCAAAAAAGCACCTCCTCCTCCCGACGAGAAGCTTGTTAATCTGAGGAAACGATTCCACAGTGCGGGCATCGATGCCTACATCATTCCTTCCGAGGATCCCCATCAGGTACGAGCTCAGGCGTGGTGGTTCCTTACGGAAGGTGCTCCCTAAAGCTCGTGTGCTTCAAGTGAATTGAATTTTGTAGCTTTGCTGGCTCATTTGACAATATTGGATCAGAATCGAAGTTGCAAAGCAACACGTATACTTGACAAGGACAAATATCGCCTTAGAGTCTATATATTCTGGAGGGTAGCAAACCGAAACAGGAGCCATGCTGACTAGATCCACACAAATGTCTAGGACAGCCTCATATATGTTGATCTCACTGAGTGACATTGATATCCATGTCGTTTTATGTAGAGGTAGTAAAGGATGTCCGATATGCTGGTATAGGAAAGTGAAATTCTTTGTCTCAATAAGTCTTTTATTTGCAGTGGGCACTTGTGTGGGATTGTGTGCCCATATGGCTCAATATGAAGGGAGACGACTAACATAGAGTAGAAATGGGTGGTTTCATCTGTCATGGTGTGTGAAGGGATGCTACAATACGCTTGAGAGATGAGAAGGGAGTGGTTGGAAAGAGGTTTTGAATCTGAGTTGACGGGGTTGCGAAGCTGCCTTCTCCCAAGGAGAGGCCTCGAGGTGCGGTCTCCCGCAGAAGGCAAAGAGCAAAGGGGTTTGCACTTCATTTTGCAGGCTGTCGCTGCAGATGCTTATGATAAGGGTGACCTGATCACAGGGAGAGCAGTTTGGATGGGTTTACGATTGGGTGACTCTGGGATCGGCAGATCCCATTCTGAATGTGTTGCCCCTGCTTATAGATTCATTTTCACCTCATACAACTGATTAATCGGGCTCCACTTGTGACCACTGGCGAACCCTAGGATGAAGGCTTTCTGCAACGCCTCCTAGTTGACTTTCTCCTTAGGGCTGAGGGCCCTATACCATTGGCTTGCCTTACCATCTAGGATGAGGCTGAATGTGTTAACCATTTCCAGATCTCCGGGAGCACCAAATGCTTCGAATATTTGCTCAAATCGCTCCAAGTGGGAGACCGGATCTCCTTCCCCAAGAATTTTAGTTATAAGCTTGCAGATGGCTATGGGTCGACTCTTAGAGGGGTTAGTGTTCCCTGCTGGAAATACGGGTACACTGGGGGTGGAGCGGGCCCCCTTACTAGTGCGTCCACTAGGTTGCGCATCGCCTCATCCGATAGCACTGTTTGGGAAGCTGGAGGAGGCAACACTATTGTGGACCTCAGGTCTTGCCCTGGTGGCGGGATCCATTGGTTTGCTGGTGCTGACATTGGGGCTGTGAAGCTTGCTCCCCTGGACATTGGGGTTGTGACTGTGGGAGTAAACTGTCGGACTCCCTGAGGGAGCGGATTACTAGGCATCTGTATGGACACTCCTTGCATTGGTTTGAAGGGTGGAACTTGGAAGGGCACATAGCCGGTGGCTTGTGACCTAATGGTGAATTTTGGGGGCACTTGGAGGGGTCGCGGGGTCATAAGGGGTTCCCTCTTTGAAGTCCCGTGAGTTTCCAAGCCTGGGGTTTTGTCTAGCGAAGTCCCTCATCCACTTGTCTTTGTCTTCCATGCGCTCTGGGTCAGAGTGCCCAGTGAAGATTGTGGGTCCTGAGCCCACAAAAATGGCCTCAGTCCCTCCCTGCGGTGCAAGGACTAGTTTTTGCTGGCCTCCCCTTTCCGTGGGCATATTGGCGAAAGGGTTCTCCATTTTTGCTGAATCCGTTCGGCCTAACTGTCCGAACATGTTGGATATAGTCCTCTTAGTCTAGAGGCTAGGAAAGGAGCCGGAGAATGAGGTAGAGCTATGCTTGTGTAGGGGGCTTTGGAGGCCCTCAAGCCAATTGGTTCTTGCATTTCCTCGTTCAAGCTCTCGGTCGTGTCTGAACTAGGGATCACTACATTGGGGCCCTAACACTGAATGAGAGCTGGGAATTTAATTTCCTGTTGGAGCTGAACCAAAACTGGGGTGAAAGGTGGGCTGCGTGTAGTTTAAAATGCGGTCCTTGGACTCAGGCTTCTTGGACAAAATTCTCCTGGACCTCAAGTGCATGTATGAGATCCCTGCGAAGGCACACCCTGCCTCAAATTCAGTTCTGTATTTTCTGTCAGAGAATTGGTTCCCAGAGCTATCCCTCCGGTTGGAGGATTAGCCTTATCAGTTTTGAAGACCGGAAATTTGCATTGACTCATGCCCCTCGTCTATGCAAAAGGCTGATCTCTTTTTGATCGGGGAAAGAATACTTCCATTTCATACGAGCTTTTAGATTGTCCTAGATGGCCTATATCTCAAAACAAGCTTGGTAGCAATAGGATAGCATGCTAATCATATCTAATTCCTGAGTGTGTTTTGGAGTAACACCAAATACATGGAAAGGACTTATTTGACATAGTGCTCAATTTCAGTGCTGCAATGGTTGCAGTTAGTGAGGTTCTTACTATCAGGGACATTGTGTTTTGTTTCTGATGTGCTCTGTTATATGCAACGATCTGACTTTTGATGCCGTGGATTGTCAACAGGGTGAATACACTGCAGATTGCTTCACGCGCCGAGCTTATATCTCCGGTTTTACTGGGTCTGCAGGTACCGCGGTTGTAACAAAATATCATGCAGCCCTTTGGACAGATGGTCGCTACTTCTTGCAAGTACATGTTTCCTGTTTTTCTCAGCTTCCTTGGTTTCATTGAGTTTGCTTGCTGCATTAGTTTGAAAGTTGTAACATCTTGTTCTTTGCCTTACTAGTTTTAAGCTTTGTTGGAGGCAGCAGATAAACATAGGAAACTGATGAGTTTATGATTCTTTGTTAAACGGATATAAATCTCACATTTGTTGTTTGTTTGAAGTATATTTTTTTGAGTCTGACAGTCTGCTGCAGGCAGAAAATCAGCTTGGCTTGGACTGGCAGCTTATGAAAGCAGGGATGCCTGGAGTGCCGTCTTATGGCGAGTGGTTGAGGGACCGGTTGGATCCAGGGTCCAAAGTTGGCATTGATCCAGTAAGCTGTGTTTTATATTGAAATTTTGGTTCTTTCACCAATGCGATGACTGTATGGAATAATACCACAAACATCGTGCTTTCTTATGCATGTCACTGTCATTAACACCACATTAATTGATCCCATGGATTTCTTGGTGTTTGTGGTCAGTTTCTGTTTTCATCTGAGGCAGCAGCTGAACTTAAGAACTGCTTGCTTGAGAAAGGTCACAATCTTGTCTTGCTTCACTCGTCAAACTTAGTCGATGATATATGGGGTGATGCAAGACCAAGCCTGCCATCATCACTGCTCAGAGTGCATGACATCAAATATGCTGGAACAGACGTGACGTCAAAGATCCAGAACTTGAGGAAAGATCTTGTCTCTGCTGGTGCTACTGCAATAATTATCTCAATGCTAGATGAGGTTGCTTGGTTGTTCAACTTGGTAAGAAGAACCTCAACGACAGTTCAACAGCTCAGAAAGTTACTCATTCTATGACTATTTGCATCCTCTCTAAGGATATATTTGCAGTTAATTTTGTGCTACTAGTTTCTCTTTGCAGGTAGGTAATGTAGCTAAAATATAAAGAGACAGATCTAGGGATTTATTTAATTCAGCAATTTGCAACTACAGTGTCAAGTTTTCTTGTTTTCCTATTATACCATGCACATGCTTGATATCAATCCACTGTTGGGGTTCCTGATCAGTTTTAGTTGCTCAATTCGGAAGGTCTCCTCCTACCTCCATAGGAGGAGGTGCCGACATGTAATCAACTATGTGCAAGGCACACCATGAGGCAGCAGGTTAGGCAACATATGGGCCAGAGCTGGGCCCCAGACAAGATACCAGCAACATGTCGGCCCTGTAGGCAAACTCTTATGTGGCATTCGGCCAGTTGGCAGGTCAGCGGCTTGTTAGCCATGTGGGAATAAGCCAGGTAGCTGCTTCGGGGAGTCATAGCCAGAGATCTAGGGTCGGCCCTAGATTCCTGTGCCAGAGGTCTGGTCATTTGGAGAGCTCTTGTCCGTCTCTGCATCATGTGCGGCCCTTGCGTCTCAGGTTGGAGAGAGAGAGAGAGGGGGAGAGAGAGAGAGAGAGAGGGAGAGAGAGAGAGAGGAGAGAGAGAAAGAAAGATATATTAACGTCCACGGGAGGCCTCATGGGCCTATGGGACAAAGTACACAGAAAAGCGAACTCATACAAGCCTCAGTTGGCTGAAGCAAAGGGTATGCTAGGACCCTTGCTGAGTATTAATCTATGCTAACAGAATCATAATCATAGAGAAAAAAAAGGTCAACTACAACTGCAGAGTGGGCCATATCAATCAATCAATCTATCGACGTGCTGGGACGAAACCGAAGCCTGGTACAGTGATGGCTCTCTGGTGGGCTGCGAAGATGTCTCGTATTTGCGTCTGTCAGGCTGTCTCGCGTTGTGGTGGGGGATGCGGTCTCCTCGCTCTCTAGGCTACGTCTAGGGTGACCCCTCGTCTCTGTCGGTCTCCCCTGAGGAAAGCTGTGATAGGTCGGACCTCAATAGAGTGTATCCTGGGGGCTCTCTGTTGCACATGTGGCCTTTGTGCCCCTCTCGGTGGTACTGTGCTGGCTGCTCATCCAGACTGTTCTCATGTCGGCTAGCTCCTCCTCCTCCACTCCCCTATGGTTGGGGGCTGACTTAAATGTATAGAAGTCTGTGACGTGTCACTGTGCCCGGTCACCCTCTATGTCCTGTAGTGGTATGACCATCCCCTGTTGCTCTTTGATCTGTCGTAGAAGCGTCTCCCTGTGTCGTCGCATCTCCATCAGATAAAGCCCGATACAGACCTGGTCATGGAAATGGATTAGTCGTGACAAAGGACCGAAGCCACTCCCCTCTAGGTAGAGACAATGGTAGCGTCCCCGAATCTCGTAGTAGGTTGGACAAAGACAAAGAAAATGCTCCTTTGTCTCAACTGCCCCCAGCGCACAGTGTGTGCAGACCCGCTGCTCTCTGGGTATTCCCGTTGCTCTCCCTGCCTCGATCCTCAGCTGGTGGGACGAAACCCACATCTGACCAATGGCAATCCTCAGTGCATGGGAGACTCCTCTATCCTCGAGATACTATGGTCTAATAATGAATCCCTCCTCTGATACTCTTAGGAAGTGGTTGCGATAAAACTGGGTCTTGGTGGGGAGCTCTTGGTCCTCCCCCCCAGTTCGGGATGTGTGAAGCTGGAGGAGGTCTAACCATATGATACGGTTGATCTCATCTCGCGGGATCGACTCACAAGGTGCATCCATGCTGTAATGAAAGGGGGGAAGCCTATCCATGTGGATACCGTGCCTGGCAAGCCATGTAGATATGCGTGCATACCATGTGTCTACCCCGCTCTCAGCGAGTCGTCTGGATGACTCTAGGGCCAACCTCGGAAGTCTCCAATGGGGTAAGTCCTAGACTTTGTGGATGAAAGTCACTGTCTGAAAGATGGCATCAACCTAGAGAGGTGTCATGGCGAACTCTGCCTATACTATCTCATGTGGAACTGAGGGCTTACATCGGATCATCCTGGATCCCATCGTCACCTGTAGCCGCTTGAAGCTCCTCCAATCTGTCCTCGGAAGATCGCACCCCCAGAAAGGTGCTGCATACATGACAGTCGGCTGCACTAGTGTGTCGAAAAGCCAGCCCTTCGTCAATGGATCCTGGAAGTGCGCCTGGAAACACTGCCGCTCTAGTCTAGCCAAAGCACTACGCCCTCGTGAGAGTCGTGCTTGGGCTGCATGTTTCATTGTGAAGATGGGTCCTGTGAAGACTGCTCCCAAATATGTGTATGACTGCACTATCTCCACTGGTTCACCACGATAGGTGAAAGTAAGTTGGTTAGTCACTGCTTGTGAGGTGTTGAAGATCATAACCTTAGTTTTCCCAAGGTTGACCGTCAGATCTCTCTCTCTGCAAAACAACTCTAAAGCCTCTAGATCTCTTTGCAGCCCCTCGACTGAAGAGGATATAAGGACTATATCATCAGCATATAACAATATCTGTACAAGGAGATCCCCTAGTAATGAGCCCTCGCCACCTAGGCGATCTATGAAAGATGTGATCTCATCAATGTAGAGTCCAAAGAGAGTTGGTGAGAGAGGGCAGCCCTACTCCACCCCAATGGTGCTCTGATAGACTGCCGAGAGAGAGAGAGAGAGAGAGAGAGAGAGAGAGAGAGAGAGAGAGAGAAGTAAGATCGATGGGTCTGTGAGACTGTGAAAAATCCTGATACAAACAAGCTGTGTGGGTGGAGCTACTAAACGAGCATCCACTCGAATGCAGAATGCAAAATGATAAGTGCTGAGTGTCATAGTGCTACATAGTCATGTTAGAATGATGATTGCCTACACAACACTAACATCCACTCGTCTCATGGTCGTAGCTCTGCGTCTGACAAGGGCTACTGTAATCCCTATCGGGGGAACCCCAACAACTATGAACAAGGAAGGAATATCCCCAAGTGTAATCTGTGCATCCATCCTTTGTCTGAGTTGTCACGCCGCTGGCTCTGTGTCTCAATCATGACGGGGCCTCGTGGTATGGGAGTCCACATGGTTTGGCTAGAAGAAATCAATGATTTAGCTCTGAGAAGAGTCTATTAAGGAGGTCTGCTTCTGTCTCTGTGATCGAATTAGACGCTCTCGGTGTTTGACTGCCTTGTGAATGAAGGTGGTTAGGCATCTCTGGTCTGGAATGGAGAGAAAGTAGGACAATATCCCAGAACTGCCTCTGAAGAGGCAATAGAAGCGTTTTCGAATCTCATAGTATACCGGGCATCTGAAAATGAAATGCTCCTCTGACTCAATATTCTGTGTACAATGCGTCGCATAATGTGCATAAGCGCCTCTCCCTGGGCATACTGTTAGCCCTGCCACCCTCAATGAGAAGTCTATGTGAAGAGACCAGAAACTGCCCAATAGAGATCCTCAGTGAGTGGGGTAGGTGGATCTGCATATATGAAACCCTCCTCTGTGAAGTGTAAACAATGATCCCTGTAGAAGCTGAGCTTCACTGGAAGCTCACTCGGTCCCAACCAAGTCGTGAAAGTGTGTCCCTGCAGCATTTTTGAAGGAGAAAGGCATCACACATCAGCTTACAGTGAGACTTATCCCTTAGCAAAATGCAAATTTGAGCAAAAAAATAGAACTCTCATGGAGATGGATAGATGCATGCTAACTAGCTAGAATTTGCCTCACAAATTTTGGCTAGAAGGGCTCATGTGTGCCAATTATGTTTTGAATTGGGCTCCCAGAAAGGCTTTAATGACAATCACTCCCTGTGAGGCTTGGTAGAGGATCATTTTCGTGTCTTTGGATGTGTTGCATATGCCCACATGCCTGTGGAGTTTCGACATAAGTTGTCATATAAGGCACTAAAGTGTATCTTTGTTAGGTATAGTGCAGAAAGCAAAGGCTATCGTCTTTACAATCCTACCACACGCAAGATTTTTGTGAGTAGAGATGTAATCTTTTTAGAGAATTCAGCTCATACACATGTTGAATTCACTATTCCAGCTTCTTTAGATGATGTTTTTGAGGGGTTCCTTCCTATTGCTTTTGGTTCCCCAGTTGATGCTCATGCTGAAAATCAGCATTTACAGCAGCCTCCACCTACTCCACATGCCCTGTTTCAGCCACGTGCTGATTTTGTTCCTCCACAGACAATGGATGATGTTGTTAGGGAAGAGATTCAAGAAATACATGCAACAAAAACAGTTTCGAACTGGTTGCTCCAAACTCTCAGGGAGAGTAGACTTGAGTCACCTTTGCCTGACAGGAGTCAAATGAGGAAATAATTGCAGATTTCAAGGCTGAATTGAAAGCTGAATTTGACATGACAGATTTGGGCATGTTAATTGGATAGATTCAACATGCAAGATTGTAAGCCTACAACCACTCCCATGGAGCCAGGGCTGAAGCTTACTATGTATGATGCAGTTGAATTAATGGATGCCACACTTTACAACTAGGCTGTTGGATGCCTCATTTATTTGTGCAATACACGGCCTGATATTCAGTATGCAGTATCTTAGGTGAGCAGATATATGCACAGCCCAAAGACAACACATTGGCAGGTTGTAAAACGCATCTTCCATTACTTGCAAGGCACATAGTCTTATGGCTTGATGTTACCGGGGGGGGGGGGGGGAGACTTGCATATGCATGCTTACAGTGACTCAGATTGGGCTGGGGACTATGACACTAGGCAGTCCACAAGTGGTAATTGTTTCTTTTTGGGCAAAGCTTGCATTTCTTGGCTGAGCAAGAAACAATCAACTGTGGCTACTTCCTCATGTGAAGTTGAGTACAGGGCAGCTTTCACAGCGACAGTTGAATGTGTTTGGGTGCGTCATTTGTTTGCTGATCTTCATCTCTCATTGGAGGGTCCTTCTCCGATTCTCATTGATAGTCAGAGTGCTATAGTAGTGGCAAAGAATCTTGTGTTTCATGCTTGCATGAAGCACATTGAGGTTCATTATCATTATGTTAGAGAGAAGTTGCATGCAGGGGAGATCAGTATGATCTATGTGTTAACACATGGCAATGTTGCAGACATCTTCACCAAAGCACTTCCACGCGAAAAGTCTGAGACATTTTGCAGTGCCCTGAACTTATCTCCTTTTGGTGATTGATCAATTTCTTGTACATCAGCACATTGGCACTGTAGGATGGTGTTAGAATTATTGCCATAACTCTAGGCAGTGACCAATGTAATCTATAAGTGTGTTAGGGGCACTTTTTCCTCACTAGAGGTCTTCCCTTCTAACCACAGTTAGTGGGTTAGTGTGGTTTTGTCACTTAGACAAAACCACCTCCACACTACTTTGTATCTATCTTATCTATCGCACTCTACGATTGCTCTTGCTTGCTCTCTTGCATCCTGCTTGCTCCATTCTTACAGGTAGAGGAAGGAGAGAGGGGCTACTGAAGTACTTGTTGAGATGAAGGAGAGAGGGGCTACTGAAGGGGATAAGGGGGGCAAGATCCGAAGAAGGGCCTATTGATTTGCCAAAATTGCACCCACCTAAGACCAAAACCCATCTTTGACGAGGGGCAGTAGGGACAGGGGGTGCCATAAGAGCACGCTATCGAAGGGGGTGCCACCTAGAGTCTTCTTGGGACTTTTCTTCTTCTTTGGGTAATCTCTAGCGAAGTGCTTAAAGAGCTCACAAATTTGAGGCTGGCCGCAAGTCTCAACTCTTTGCTGAAAAAGAGAGTCATCTAGTGTCTGAAGCATAATACGGTCATTGGAGATGTTAGGGTCAGCAACAGTGACCGTAACCCTCGGGACTCCTTCAGCCCTGGCTGCCTCTGCTTTGTAAGAAGGCAAATCAGGGAGAGGGGAAACCTTTGTGACTAATCCGAAGGAGGCTTCAATTGTGGCCAAGAGTAGGTGGTGAAATTGTGGAAGACTGGGAATCTGAGGAACAAAGAGGTGACCCATCTATCCTCCTCTACCAGGTCTAATCCTGTTATTGGAGGTGAGAGGAAGATCAACCTGGAGCCAAGTGCTAAAGGACTAGCCTAAAGCACCACATCTACGACTCTGGGCGAATCAAAACCAACCTGGAATAAGTCTTTTCCTAGCAGGTGAATATTTGAGAGGTGCGAAGAGAGGTCTGAGGGAAGGATAGCAAGCATCTAGTCCATAGCTTGAGTCCTAGAATGGTAGGATCCATGAAAATGGAAGGGTAGGATCCATGAATGTGCGCGAAGAGGGTAGTGGAGCTCTCAAGTTCCATGTTAGATTTTGAAATTCTATTGTGATCTTTGGTTATTTGCATTTTGTGTCTGAGATAAGGATAATTTTCTTTATAACTATAGTGCTACTGATTCGTAGAAGATTCATGTTTGTTTGTCAGCCAACCATCATATATATACAGATTTAAATAATTTTTAAAATGCATAAAGAACAACCAAATTCTGAGAGCAACTTTAATTTTCACACTGGTTCATGTATTCCTTTCTTGCGTTTAGAAGCATAGGTGCTCTTTGGCTTCCCTTCAATGGATTGAGCTGCATTTAAAAGGAACTCTGAAAATGTTTTGCTTGTTTTGCAGCGTGGTAATGATGTGCCTCACTGTCCTGTTGCCTATGCTTATGCGATTGTAGAGCTTGAGACTGCAACGTTGTTTGTGGAGCCAGCCAAAATTTCAGATGAAGTATCTTCACATTTGAAAGATGCACGAGTTTCTGTAAAGCCTTACAAAGAGTTGCTTTCAGACTTAGAAAGGTGGTTGTGATTCATATCTTTTAGATTATTTTGAAGCTTTAACTTAGTGGGCTCTTCCTTTGCCTTCCTTTCATATTATAAAGGCAGAGGAATATAATACACGCCCTTTTAAGTACATTATTTGCAGGCTGTTGGCATGAAGATAGACAGGTCTTAACAAATCAGTGCTATATAGAATTAAGAATTAAATTAAGAATTAAGCATTTGGCATGAGTCTGATGCTTTAAGCAGAATTTTTGTTGATTGCAGTAGGAGGACCTTTTTGTCAGACATGTTGCCATGATGACACAAGATATTTGATTGCCTATGTTTTCCAGGTTGGCTTCGAATGGTTGCAAGCTGTGGTTGGACTCCTCTCGTGTGAGTGTTGCAATCGCGAATACTTTTGATATGGCATGCTCAACGTACTACAAAAACTTAGATGGCGACGTACAATCTGATCAATCTGACGGCAATTCACAATCTTTTGGGTCGGAGCATTGTAAAGTTGAACAAGTGAAAAATAGTCCCGCTGCTCTGAACAGGACTTCACCCATTACTCTAGCAAAGGCAAAAAAAAATGCTGCAGAGCTTGATGGTATGAGGCGAGCACATCTAAGGTTAGTAAGTAGATTTTGCCTAATCTTATGTCGATTTGTTATTGCTTGACAAGGTTTGTTCAACGAACTCACAAGCTTTTTGTTTTCTATCACTCTTTCCAAATCTTCCTTGATGATACTATTGTGTTTCGTTCTACTTTTGTAGTTTTACTGGTAGCAACATCTGAGCGTCACTCATTTTGCATTGGCTGAATTGTCTAACAGAGAGAGTTTCTTTAAGTTCCATGGAAGGTTAGGTTCTACTATGTTTGAGATCTGGTAAACTTTTTTTTTGGGCCCTGGTTTGGGGGTGTGGGAGCTTATCCTCATCAAGCAAAATAGAAACAGACATTACATACCAGAGGCTAGGACCCTATTATCATGCAATGGAAAGAAACTATGGAAGAAAACTTGAAATAGATGCAAGAAATGAAGTCATCTCCGTGGTCTAGGTAAGGACCCTTGAGACCTGTGATGTCTGTGAAAAATGTTTGAGATCTGTCTCTGCCCTCCCCTAATTTTGCTCTGCTGGTTTCACAAGTGGGTGTCATGAGGTGGCCCACTGTGAAGTGGTTTGGCATTATGGAGCAGGATTGGGTAGGCTGTGCGGAAGGCTGAAAAAGCCTATGAGACAAATCAATATTACACCAGCGGATCTGTGAGAAGTGCAGCGGAAATGAACGGAAGAGAGAGAGAGAGAGAGAGAGAGAGAGAGAGAGAGAGAGAGAGAGAGAGCACGCCTCACACACACACATTGAGAAGGAGAGAAAGGAGAGAGAGGCACAGGAGAACTGCAAGTGATCTCTGGAGAAAACCCCGCTACAATTGGGGGGAAAACCACGAAAACAACGGGCTGCTCGAGAGCTCGGAACACACAGCTCAACAGCCAAGTGAATTGGGAGCACGAGGGAATGGATGAACTGCTTCATTACCCTGCTCTTCAAGTGATGCTGTGGGCTGGCTCTGTACCTCTGCGAGGCTCCACAAGATGCACTACTGGAAGGACTGCTCCAGCTCCAGAAGATGGGAAAGGAGGGGAGAGGGGAGGCACATAAATAGCCCAGCCCCCCCCTAGTCGGTCAGCATAGGGGGCACCAACCAGCCAGCTCATGAGGGCTGACCCTTAGCCCTAGGGGCCAACCCCTACAGCCCTAGGGGCCGACCACTACAGCCCTCTATATGAGGCTGCACAAGGCCCCAAAGCAAGGGCCTGACAGCCAACAGCCAGGGCTCTAGGGCCGACTGCCCCTAGCCCTCCACAAGGTGCTGCCTGTACCCTCTGCTCTCCAGCCAACCTGCACAAGAGGAAGGGCCAACCCACCTCTGCCCTGCGCCTCAAGGGCCAACTGACATGCCACCTTCCAGCCTCTAGGCCTCCCCAATGTGCATCAAGATATGCCTACACAAGGGCAGCCATGCAAGGCATGTGAACCAACATGGGGCCCAGGAGGACCACACAGTACCTTCCCTAGTCTATCCTCTCGGGGGCAGGCACACCCACAAGCAAGGCCCTCTCTCTCTATGGTGATATTGGGAGATGACCTCTAACACCCCCTCTCAGTTCGTGGATGGAACAGAGACGCAAGGGAGCTGGGTGTGCCGCTGGAACAACTGGAGGAATCCATCGTGTGATGCTTCGCTGCCACTAAAGACCCGCCATAGGTACTGTCAAAGAAGTCCCCCTCGTGGCTTGAACCGCCTCAGCACGATCACTGGAAACCGGGAACGCTCCTAAGCCACTGGTGCTAGGTACACTCCTCTTGTCTGGTACTGGTAGACTGGGTCAACCGGTACAACAATCCAATTGCTGGTACTGGTCAATGAGTCCAACAGAGGATCCTGGAACAATAATCCAACTGATACTGCCTCCGGTGCAAGGTCTACTTCCCTGCATGGGCACTTGTATCGCAGAGCTTTGAAGCCTCCTCTCAAGTCCAAACTGGTACATTGTCGCCAGATCGATGAACTTCAGTGCTCCAATGGTAATGGGCATATAACAACTCACAAGGATCAATCAACTGTGTGTGGGTTCCCGCACTGGAAATCTATTGACCCATCCTGATCTCCAACAACATCAGACAATAGCTGCAACAGAACACTAGGAGACCCCCTTTGGATCTGCCAGAGCATAACGTCCAAACATAATACAAACTGGTAACACACTGCCACCTGAGTCAGTGGGAACAACTCGTGGCTCGAGGTCTTCTTGAAAGGCTCTACCTCGATAAATGATTCCCTGCTTGGTGCACTTGCTCGGTAGGTCCAACTGCCACAAACAAACAATCCTCCATCTGGATCTGGAAAGCCTGCTGGCAGCTCCTGCCAAGTGCTACTAAAAGGTTGGAGTAATCGTGGTCACAACAGTCACACTATTGGCCAATTGGTTACTGGACCCCTCTGTGTTCTTTTGGGGACACTGGCGCCAATAATAACCTTTCTGGCCACATCGGTTACATGTTCGGGATGCCTTGAGAGCTTCTCATTCCTCAGCTCTCAACTGCTTTCTTCCTCTTTGATCAGCTGTCAAAGCCTTAGGCTGACAATCATAGGTACGACCGACGCAGCGCTCCTCCCGGTCAAGCACCATGGGGACCAATTCCTCCTAGGTCAACTCATTTACCCTACCACTCTTCATCAGGGATGAATAGAAGGCCCCGTAGTGAGAGGATAGTTGGGAGAGTAGAGTAATGGCCATCTCCGTTGATGAAATTTGCTTCCCTACCTTTGCTGAAGTTTTTATAACTTGTTGATGTGTTCCTACATCGATGAAGATTTCTTGGGATCCAACAACCTCATCTGGACCTCCAGGGAGACCCTCTTCATGGGAGAGGTTCGGTTATACATGGATGCCAAATGCTCTCGTATACTTTTGACCATTGTCATGTGCTTCACGTGATTAATCACCTGAGGAGTACAATTAAGAAAGATGAATGATCTTACCCTGACATTAACACGGTCCCACAATTGGAATAGAGTCTCGGCCTCCTTTTGAGACAGGATGCCAAGGCACCCCTTGACGGGCGCCAGCGTGCACCAGCCAGGGCGACATGACATACGGAGGATTCCGCTCCGCTTCAGTCTTTTTTTTTTCCCCTTTCCATTGTTACATCCAGTTGTATTTGATTATGTATGATCAGACTTAGGATTCAGCACGGGTGATGATGCTCGTTTCAGTAGCTCCACCCTTACTGTGATTTGTATCAGGTTTTCTTTCAGTCTCATAGACCCATTGGTCTTCCGAAGACACTCTTTTTCAGATGGTATTCAACGTCTTGAATGTCCTAATTTCTTTCTTATAGACAACATCCATTGCATGATGAGTCAATAAAATTTCTTTCTTTCTTTCTTTCTTTCTGCTTATCAAGACAAAATCCGCCATGTCGTATGACTGTAACACAGATTATCACCCGCCAAACGCCATAATTGAGATCATCCAGTTGCCGGTCAATCGGGAACGTGGGCAACACTGGAATTCTAGTCTTGTTCTCTGCCATCTCGGACAAAGTTGCCATGTCGGAGTGAAGAGGACGATGAACTGAAAGAGAAGGTGGATGGGATGGAAGGGATTTGAGGGTTGAAGAAAGGAGAAGGCGGAATAAGAGGATGAAGGGGCTGACAGCCCAATGTACCTTCACACCTCGCTTCCGTCCCTTGGAAACACCTCCTCTATGATATGAAAACACCCTTCAAAGTCACCCCTTTGCTGGTCACCCGAACAGTCCACTCCTCGAATACGCTCCACCTCCGAGCAACACCCGAATCTCCTCTCTCTGTGGTGGCTCAACAATCCCTCCGCCCCTTGGGTCTCAAGCCAACCATGGCTTTGATACCATGTGAGAAGTGCAGCGGAAATGAACGGAAGAGAGAGAGATAGAGATAGTACGCCTCACACACACACATTGAGAAGGAGAGAAAGGAGAGAGAGGCACAGGAGAACTGCAAGTGATCTCTGGAGAAAACCCCGCTACAACTAGGGGAAACCACGGAAACAACAGACTGCTCGAGAGCTCGGAACACACAACTCAACAGCCAATTGAACTGGGAGCACGAGGGACTGCTCCTCCTCAAGTGATGTTGTGGGCAGCTCTGCACCTCTGCGAGGCTCCACAAGATGCACTACTAGAACGACTACTCCAGCTCCAGAAGATGGGAAAGGAGAGGAGAGGGGAGGCACATATACAGCCCAGCCCCCCCCCTCATTTTCCGAGCGAAATCTTCTGTGTGCCCGAGCAAAGGGGAAAAAAAAGCTTCCAACTATGTAAAAATATGGCCAAAATGGATCAAAAGAAAACATAGTTTCACTTAGAAATATGCGAAGTATTATAGCAATGCCTATTTTATACACAAATCTTTACATGAAAGTTTGGAAATGGTGAGTAACATAATGGGATGGCTTTTAAAGAAACCCACATGTAGAGTAGACTTGTCTATGAAAATTTCCTTATGATCCTTCTTACAACTTTTACTTAATAGGGGGTGACATTGAAAACCCTCTCTCAATGTATCTTCATGAAAGGGTTTCTCCAAAGAAACCTCATTGAAGCAAGCCATCAAGGTAGTTTCGCCAGCGAAACCTCTTTGAAGTAGGCCTTCCAACGAAACTACCTTGGACAACATTTTAAAAGTGACATAACTTAACTACCTTGGACAACATTTTAAAAGTGACATAACTTTCACATCCAATGTCCAAAGATAGTCATTCAATCACTCAAATTGATTGGCAAATCCCATTTGAGCACATATATGGGGTTATATTCTAGAAAATCTTGCATATATAGTATTAAATATTACATGTATTTTATGAGAGTGATATATAAGCCCAAGTTAATACTTATTTATAGTAATTTAAACTTCTTTAGAAACATATCCATAAATATCTTGTTATTTATGCTATAAAAACACTAGAAAGCTCTTGTCATATTGATATAAATGTGTTTAATAAGTAAATATATATGCATAATATTATTACATTGAGAGTGATTATGAGGGATGCTTCTTAATGGAATTATTTTTCAACACTTTTTAAAGGTAATAATAGGGGTACAAAGGGATGTCTATGAATAGGAAAGGTGCTGCATCAGCCTCTAAGAGGGGCTGTACTCTCTGCCCTCTAGCCAACCTGCACAAGAGGAAGGGCTGACCTACCTCTGCCGTCCATAAGGGCTGAACTACTATGCCTCAAAGGCCAACTGACATGCCACCCTCCAGCCTCTAGGCCTCCCCAATGTGCAGCAAGATATGCCTACAGAAGGGCAGCCATGGAAAGGCATGTGAACCAGCATGGGGCCCAAGAGGACCACATAGTACCTACCCTAGTCTATCCTCACAAGGGTGGGTACACCCACAATAGAGGCCCTCACTCTCTACCCTAGCCTCACTCACTGGGCGGGCACACTCACTCTCGCTACGGTGACATCAAGAGATGACCTATAACAGGATCAACCCCCCAATGTACAGAGTGTGTAGTACATCCCTAAGCATCCTACTCACAGTTACGCTGAAACACATTTTAGAGCCCAGCTAGGCCTGAAACGCCGCTTCAGGCAAGATTTTATTTTGAAACGCGTTTTAGGGTGTGAAACATTTCAGGACCCTGAAATGGCTGGCTGAAACGTTTCAGCCAGTCTGAAATGCGTTTCAGGGCACAGAAACGGCCCATTTCAGACAACAAAGTGTCTAGGGTCTCGAAAATCCGCCACCAACCGGATTTTGGTAATTTTGATTTCGATTTTGGCCTCCTGTGCAATGTTTCACTCCTTCAGCCTCATACTCTCTCCATACTCAAGGTCTTCCAGCCCTCCTTGAGCCCCATTCACTCCTTTGTACTCCTTTCTCTCATGGGCGCTGCTTCAGCCCTCCATCATCATCTACTCCCCTTCAGCCCTCCTTCAAAGCTCAAACTCCACTCCTTCAGCTCTCTTTCAGGCTTCAGCCCTCCTTCAGCCCCCTCTTTCAGCCCTCTCTTTCAGCCTTCTAAGTTAACTTCCAAGTTCTAATTTGTAACTTGTTTTGAGTTCTAACTTCTAAGTGACGTTGTGGTAAATATTATGAACTATATTTTAAGTTACAGGTAGGCTGTAGGTTGTAGCATTCTAAATGTGGGTGTTCTCATCTCAAAACCCCCTTTTCTAAAACCCCCCCTTGCTGACGTGGCATTTCCTCGTTTCAGCCCTCCCAAAAATCTCAAAACGTTTTTGTTTCCGTTTCCGTTCCCCGTTTCCCCTAACTATGATCCTACTAAAGTAACTAGGAAAAAAGGCACAAATGCTCAGAGTCTATGAGACCATCATCAAGATCTAGTCATGAGTGAGTCAAGCTCAGTGTGGGCTAGCTAGGGTCCCATTGAGGGTCGTGGCGTCTCTGGAACATATATGAAATCTAGAGCTATTGTCCTCGAATTCATTACATAGACTTGACTCGTGGTCTTTGTAATGTTGCTAACTGTCATGATGCTGTGGTGCTGTGGATGGGGCACCTCGAGGACCTACCAATGCTCGAAGAATCTGTATCATTCAGGATGGCTTGTACGAGCGGGAGATACTACTTCCACTTTGACTGTGCATCATGACAATAAGATTTTAGTACATCAAGGCCAATTGATTATATATCTCTCATTACCTGTCTGTTTGTGAATGGAATGCACTAGACATTTGGAGCTTGGTGCCGATATTTTCAAATAGGTCCCTCTAGAGATGCGAGGTGAATTTGGAATCCTTGTTTGTGGTAATGGTCTGTGGCAAACCTCCAATCGGATACCAATACCTGATGAATAAGCGGGTTATGTCTTTTGCGCTGGTTGTCTGCTTGCAAGGAATAAGCATATAAAATTTACTAAAGCGATCAACAATGATTAGATACTGAGTGTTTCACGTACCTGCAGATGCTAGAAGGGGTCTCACGAAATCCATGGTGATGTTCTAAAAAGGGCCTTTTGGCAAACCTACTCTCTTTTGACTTTCACTTTTTGGCAAATTTGACATCTCTGGATATAACTATACACATCCTTCTGCTCACATTTTTTGTCAGTAAAAGTAGCGCTCTAGTTTCTCCAATGTGCTATTGATGCCTCTACAGCCACTTGTGAGGGCATCATGGAGAAGAGCTTGTCCGCTTTTCTTTAAGCACACATAGTCTATGTTTGTAAAAAGCCTCCCATCTTGGATTGAGTAATGGCTGGGAGTGAGAGTCGTGGTGCACTGATACCGAGTGTCGAACTCCATTGAATCCACGTACTGTGCCTTCATAGAATCAAGGTCTTTCCCTTGAATCTCGAGCACAATGGCCCCCTGAATTATCTAAATGGATGCTTTTCTATTGAGAGCGTTGGCAACGGGTTATTCTTTCTACAGACATATTTGATCATACCCCCGAATTGTTCAAATATTTGACTCCATCAGGACTGCCGATCACTCACTGTGAGCTAGGCATTGTTTGAAGCTATTTTTGGGCTTGATGATCTGTTTTGATTGTGAGAGTCCGTCCATAAAGGAACGGCTTCCAGTGCTTCAATGCCTGAATCATTGCAAGTCACTGTCATAGACATGTCATAGATAGAGTATTTCTTTTCAGCATCATTGAGTTTTCAGCTATAGTAAGCCATTGGCCTATCTTCTTGCCGTAGAATTTCCCCAATGGCCACATTTCTTGCATCCATGATGAGCAAGAATGGATCATCGCAAGAGCTATTTTCTTAACTGGAGTTATAGTGGCCAACCGCTGTAAATCGTGAAAGGCTTGGAAAGCTGCACCTATAAGGGGAATATTTTACCAGCGTGTCTTAATCACTTTTAATAGATCTGTTAAGGGTGCCGAAGTGGTGGAAAATACGGGCATGTGAGAGCTATAGGCCTGGCAAAGCCCTACAAAGGATTGGATCTCTTGAGCTGTCGTGGAGACTGCCCAGTTGAACCTTTTCTGGGTCCTAGTGGATGCCGCCTGTGCTGATGATATAGCCTAGATATCAGCCCAAACTCACTCTTTTTGGCATGGAGATAGAGCTGATCTCCGCGTGGTATTGCTTCTACTCGTTGAACTTTAAGTAGCCTCCCGTGATGCTTGCTTTAGCTTTTTCATATGGAGTCATTTTTGGCTTAGATTCCTCCTTTTGACAGACGATTGCTGGTTGTCTTTCTTATGGAAGCTATTGTCCTTTTGTTGAGGACCTTTACTTGCTGGAGCCTGGGGTTGAAGATTGCTGCGAGGCTTTGGCTCCTTGTCAGACCTGCTTAGGCTTTCCCCTGTTTAGCATCATTTCCTAAACGGGTAAGCGGGTAAGCGCACGCTCATAGGTGAGCGGGTCAAAGTTCGGACAGAGAAGTGAATATTGGAGTCCGAACCCCTAATGAACTGGCACCCGATAACGAGAGGTCGTAAGATTAGCTTCATCTTGCTAGTCTTGGACACTCCTTATTGCTGAGCCAGTGTGATAACCTTATTGCTACAAGTCAACATTGGGAGACCGTTCTAGGATAGATTAGAGAACTCGTCTTTCAAATTCAGCATGTACTCAGGTAGTAGAAGCTGAGCTTTGAGGTCGGACACAAACTATTCTATTTGAAACTCGTCACATGCGTGGTTGGGTCAATGTAACTACTGGCTCAATGATGCCACCACGTAACTGCCTCACTTGTATGATGAGACGTGGACCGGGTGAGCGGAGTAACCTTGGCTGATGTCGAAGTTGGTGTGGCTCCGGGAATAGTGGTGCTCATGCTAGCGTACATGGTGGCCAACATCTGTCTATGCTAGAGCAACATGGCTTCCTGGTCGAGTTTGTGCTACTTCTTGGCTTGGGCCATCTCATCGCATTTAACCGCCTCCTCCTGCTTGCATTCCTCGCACATCAATAAGAACAGTTTTTTGAAATTAACATTCCCTCGCTTTCTTCTGGTTTTTTCTCCCTTTGTTTCTTTTTTTTTCTTTGAGTTCTTCGTTTCCTCCACCTGCTTGCCTTTTTCTCCCAGCTGCCTGAAGTTTTTTCTTCTAGCTGGGCTAGGAGGATATCGACTATGTTCCATGAGCTTCTCTAACATTTCTTTAGTGCTGGGCAGAAGCGGACTTTCTTTGTCTTCTCTGGACTCCTGCTCCTCTTCTCTCCTCTGCTGCTCCATGATGCTGGTATGTGTGTCCTTTCTAGATCTCAATACAACCATGCCCTCACTGTAGTCAAGCTCGATTACAGACCGAAGCTTTGATACCAATGTAACATGCAGCGGTTAATGATCGTTTAATCGCAGTGAGACCTTCTTCAAACCTTATTGTGAGGTGTATGCGTATGTACCACATAGAGGGAGAGAGAGAGAGAGTTTTAAGGTTAGAGAAATGGAGACAACACTAGATTGGGTCCCTATACCCATTGAGGGCCTCTTTCCCCAAATAGGGAAGAATTTGCTTATACTTGGAGAACCTGTAAATATAAAATACTTCAAACAATGAGAGCTGACCCACAAATGCTTGAGAAACAGACCAGCCACGACCAAGGCCTAACGCTGCCCACATTGTCAATGTAGACCACTGTGCAAGGCTATCGAAGAGGCTTTGTCCTGTCCATGGGCATGCAACAGAGCTGCGCGAGTGAGAGAGAGAGTAAGGGAGGATGGAAAAACAGAGAGCCATGGAGCTGAGAAACTGAGTGAATGCTGAAAGAGAGCTGAAAATTGAAAAGGAAAAGCTGCTGAAACATAACACCAAACTTCTACTCTGATCCCGAGCTATGGTGCTGCGTGGACACCTTCTTGGATTGCAATTAGGGACTGCTGAGATTGCTGCCGTCCTGCAGGGATCTTGGAAGGGCTAGAGGCTCCACCGGGGCTGGAGAGGAAGGCTGAAGACTTGGAGGCTTTGGATGAGAAATGAGGGTTGCAAGGCCCCCTTTAAATAGGGTTTGGCCAACCCAACCAGCCCAAATCAGATGACCAGCCAGTCGGCTGGTTGGCTGGCTAGGCCATAAATGCCAGCCCAAATGCTGTATAGGGATGGAAGGGCAGCCTATATAAGGCACCTTCCCTAGTGCTTTTCCCTTTGCTTGGAGCTGCCTCAGGGGGCCCTTTTGGGGCTTCTACCGTGGCTGCTCCTGCCTTCTTCCAGAGGCCAGCCCTTGGGGGCCCTTCTGGGCTGAGACCTAGGTCTAACTAAACCCTAAGATGGAAACATCAACTTACTGAGTTCTCCAGTGGGTACTAGTGAAAATGGACTGATCTAAATCTCTTGAGACTGACCTACGTAGCTCGTGTCTGATTGTTCCTGGACGAGGGCTTACAATGGGGTCCTAAGCATACAACAAAATCACCTAGATTAGTGCAGGGGTGCATGTGACGCGTGTTTTGTTCGGCTCTCATATGAACATGCATTTTTGTACTCTCCCGTAGAGCGACGATGTGGTTATTTGTCTAGGGATATCCACCTCTTAGATATCAGCCTTGGATGTGGATCCCGCTTTAGTAGCCCTAGCCCTTTTGCTTTCTTCAGTCTCATAGACATTTTGGTCTTTTGAAGACATTAATAAACTTGCTTTCTTGACTCTAACTTCTAAGGAAAGTTTCCAAAAGTGTATCTAAAACTCCATCAAACTTTCCTCATATTGCCTTGACTTTTTCGATATGAGTTTTTTCTTGTATCTTAAAAACAAAAAAGTTTCCTTGAGCAATTCAAGAAATCATTCACACTCTCCAATAGGTTGCTCTTGGGTTTGGTCAACCACCCATCGTAACAAGTCATACTTCTCAAAATGCAAGGTTGCCAAGGCAAGCTTTTCAACATGGGCCTTGGGTATTTGAAAGAAATACTGCTCAAAATGCCTCACCCGTTTCAAGAGTTTATCTGGGTCTTTGTCCCATCATGTCCGGGAAATTAAACCGGCTTCTACATGGATTTTTTGTTGACATTTGGTGGAGACATTTCTTCTACATGGATTTTTAGACTAGAGTATTTAAGTGGCCCACTAATCTCTCACATTGACCACTCTCAGCAAGGTGAAGGAGATGGATCTCTAGGTGGTGGTTCAAGTGGTGAATAATCAGGCTGCTCCACAGAGTTGAAACATGGTTCCTATGATGTCTCATTTGCATGGGCTTCCCTTGGCTTGACACACCCTCACCATGAAAGGGTTGACCTTCATTTTTCATTCCTTCTTAGGATGCCATTGTAAAATATTCAAATGATGGTTCCTTCTCAAGGGGCCCGCCGCACCCCATCGTTGCATTAGGCCTTTTCAACAAACGGGGGCTGCATTTCATGGAGCCTCTACTGCTCTCCCGCCGTGGAAAGCATTATATTATTGTGAGCACAGTCTTCGTTACCAAGCGGACTGTACTGCCCGAACGGTGGCCACTTGCTTAGTGGAGAACATCTATTTATAGCTTGGATGCCCACTTGAGGTCGTGATAGATCATGGCCCTGCATTTTGGGGAGGTGTGTTACAGATTTTGCTTCCAGGGTTTCTGTGAAGCACCGGTTTTCGTGAGCTTATTATCCTCAATGCAATGGCCTAGTGGAGAAGATCAGTGGGACAATGTGCAATATCATTGCAAAGATGATTGAGAGAATTAGAAGTGAATGGGAAAAATGGCTGCCTATGGCTTTGTGGGCTTATTAATACATGTGGTTACAGGTTTCACCCTGTTCCATTTGGTATATGGAATAGAAGCAATAATCATGAATTCCCAGTTGGGATGATAGAGTTCTCATAGAAAGTTATAAGAAGGGTGATTTGGTTCTGAAATATGACAGCCGGCTTGAACACCAGCTGGACAAGGAGTTTTAGTGAGCTGGGAAGGACCATGTGTCATCTTGAGAGCTTTCACGATTGGGATGTTTGAATTGCAGGGACTTGGTGGAGACATATTTGGTGAGCGAGTAAATAAATTCTGCCTTAAGAGATTTAAGGCGAGGAAATAAAAAGATGCAGAAATTTGTGGAGAGACATGTGAATAGCTCCTGTGGTTAAAAACATGACTATTTCGGCTTCCGTCTGCAAGTATGCTCCTGTACTTGGCACCCGGGGAGGAATATATTACACAAAACTTTAGTTTGTGTAAAAGGGCGTGTTTGAGTGAGTGTAACCCCTCTTTGCTGTGGATCTATAGGAAGAGGGAGAGTCTTAAATGCTTGGGCGTGTTCAAAATCTGGGAAATCGGACTAGCCAAGGGGGAGTTATGTAATGAAATGTGGGTGGAGTCAATCATGTATTCATGGGGGGGTAGAACATTTAGGTGTCTAGGAGATTAGGATGTGACATAAATAAAGTCAGACAAAACGTCTAGAGGATAAGGTGATGGGACAGGGGGAGGAGAGAGGAGATTCTGCACTATGCGCACTGGCAATTCTACCAGGTCCAGAACAAATAGGTAAAGGGTTGATGAGCTGCTCCCTACTCCTGAAGCCCCCCTCCTTGCCATAGCTTCCCCTCCCTCCCTTCCACCCCGCCTCTGCCTCCCGTGTCACACCTCCTTCTCCGCCTGCCCCTTCCGCACCCCTCCCGTTGTTGCTCCTCCCCCCCCAGGCGCCTTCTCCTCCACCCCGCGCCATCTTCTCCTCTCCGCCCTGTCTTCTCCCCCCCTGCGTGCAGGCTGCTCCCTAGCCCCGCCCTCTTCTACCTCCTCCCCCCCGTGCGCTTCTTCCCTGCTCCCCTTCTTCATCTCTCTCGCTGCCCTGCTTCTTCCTTCGCTTCCCCCTCTTCCCACAGGGTCCTTATCCGCCCCCTTGCGCTGGCTTTTTCCTTCTCCCACCTTTTTTCAGCCTTTGCTTGGAGCTGCTGCAGTGAGGTGGACCAGCTGCCTGTGTCGGGGCTGGGATGAGTCTCGAGGGTCTCCTTTTGAGCTTGCACGTTGCTCGAGTTTGCTCACTTCTCAGCTTGAGTGTCAGCCGGTCTGCAGTGCTAGCATGGCTTTTTTCTTTTCTTTCTTTTTGGAGCTTCGGGTTCATTGTTGACACTTGGAAGAAAGAGAACTTGGTGGCGACTTTTGGCTGGCCAGAAGGGCTCAAATTGAAGCACCTTCGAACCCCCCAGCCAGCAAGGTTATTTTCTCTCCCCAACACAAACAACAAGGCAAGCAAGCAGTTCAATCCCTCTCGAACAGATTAGTAGTGGGCCGATAGTAGGGCTCAGAGCCAGATCCGCGACTAGTTATAGGAGAGTTTAGCATTATAGGGGGACCATATCTAAGAGGTCACCATCTATGGATGAGGAGTCTTCCTTCTCCAGCTACGTTCACCCAACACCACCCAGGCACTACTTGAGCAGAGCCCCATCTACCTTGGCCTGCACCTGGTTTTCCTTTTCCCCTGGTACCACTGCTTTACTGTAGAGGACGTGAACTCGTCCCATCATGTGCCTTGCTTTTCGGTGACGCTTCGTTTTCTAGGACTTCCCAAGGAGTACAAGCCCATCCTCCCCTCCATTGGCAGAGCTTTGGGCACAGTACTCGAGTCCCCCCCAGAGTAGCCACGTTGGTGGTGGCAGATGAGGGGGTCCCAAGATTTAGATTGGTGATAGAGGACCCAGAGTCCATCCTGGAGTGGATCCTTCTCGAGACTCTCGAGGGGGGTGAGCTACGTCAGAGGATTGAGATCTCAGGATTATTGGGATAGTGCCTCCGATGCAGAGAGCATGGCCACCTAGCCAGGGATCGTTCTCAAGGCCAGAGACGCCCCTCGGGCAGCTAGAGGATCATCAGCGAGAGCCTCAGGTGGATAGGCAGAGTCACTCGTGCATGCATCAGCAACAGTCCCAGACCCCCTTGGGGGAGCCCTCCAGTGGAAAGTGGACAAAAGTGGAGCATAAGAAGAAACCAAGCAAAAAGACCCTGAAGAACCGACGAAGGAGAGTCCATCACAAAGCGAAGGAGAAAGCTGAGCGTGGGGTAGTCTCTCAGTCTCAGGGAGATGAGGCCATGGAGGAGTCCATGCCCTTGGTAGATCCCGTTGGGGAAGGGACCAAGGGCATGCAGATAGCCACTTAGCAGCCAAGGCCCAGGAGGCGTGTGGGGCCCCGCTCGCCAAGCCGACAGACTTGCTCCAGTAGTAGAGGAGGAGACCCTGGGTTCTTAGACCAGATCCCATAGATCGGCTCCATCCTCATCCTAGGCTTCTTCTTTTGTGTCAATTGAGGTTGGGCCCCCTCCCTCCCATCCCCCTCTCCGCCGCCACCAGCTGCCCCACCTTCCACTTCCGTTCTCCCTCCCCCCCGCACTCATCCAGCTGTTATCACCCTCACCACCGTCCCCCCCCCCCCCCCCCCCCGCCTCCGACCTGGCTGCCCCCTTCCCTGCCCCCATGCCGAGCTCCATCTTAGACAATGCATGAGCCTCAACCCATGTAGCATCTGAACTACCCACCGAAAAATCTGAAGTGCAAGAGAGAAAGGCATAGTGCTCTTTCTCAAAGTTGGCTGCAACATCTCCCCCATCATGAGAATGTGGAGCTGATGCATCTGACACAGCCATACCTGAGTCCCTTTTCTTCTCTTTCGCTATGCGCTTCTTGCATTCTCCAATATAGTGACCTAGCTTCTTGCAATAATGACAGATGCCCCTCCGATACTCCCACCCACCATCCCGATTGGGCCACATACCAACCAGGTCATTTGAGAGGATCTCTTGCAGCTACACACCTTTAGGACTTGGTTGGAGCCGAGGGAGCTTCTAGTGAAGCTGAGTTTCTATAGAGATTACTGTCTTCGCATTTCGGAGGAGGGATTCATAACACCACTGGGGTACACTGAGCTTCAAATGCCTCACTCACTACGGATCTCCATCGGACAGTTTCGGGTATCATCACACCGCCTCCGCATAGAGAGCGGCAGAGCAGAGGGGATTCCTAGGGAGCATCGCTTATGCATACCGTGCGACTGTCAGGAGGTTGAGTCGGAGGAGCATTTTATTTTCAGGTGCCCAGTGTACTACGAGATCTGAGGTCGCTACCACTGCCTCTTCAGAGACGGCTCTGGGCTCCTTTCGAGATTCCTTGCCTATCCAGATCAGAGATGCCTTGCGGCCTTCATTCACGAGGATATCCGACATAGAGAGTACTTACTCAGGCGACGGGGCTTGGTCACATCATCAGACACCTCTCAGAGCAGGATCACAGAGTTCTTCCCATCGAGTGACATTGATCGTTCAGTCTCTAGCCGCCGACGTGACAGAGACCCCGACCTGACGATCGCAGCATGACACACGAGACAACGAGGGGATACACAGATCACTCTGGGGGGCCTCCCGTCATTGTTTAGACCCGATATACGTCCCACAGGAGTCACGGTGGCTTTGGTCTTGCGTCGAGCCTCGTCCAAGAGACCGAGACGCACGGCATCCCTTGACGGGCACCAGCGTCCCATCACCAGCTATGCACTAGCCAGGGGGACATGACATACGGAGAATTCCGCTCCGCTCCACCAGTCCTTTTCTTTTCATTGTTACATCCAGATGTATTTGATTATGTATGATCAGACTTAGGATTCAGCACGGGTGATGATGCTCGTTTCAGTAGCTCCACCCTTACTGTGATTTGTATCAGGTTTTCTTTCAGTCTCATAGACCCATCGGTCTTCCGAAGACTCTAATAAAATTTCTTTCTTTCTTTCTTTCTTTCATCCACCATATGCGTATGGGAAAGCTCTCGCTTCAAAAAGGAAACTCTGGCATCATTTCTTGCTGCAAACATACTCTCTATTATCTCCCAAGTTGCCATAGATGTCTTGCATGACCAAATGTGAGGTATAATGAACCTCTTGACAGAGAGACAAATCACTGAAAGAGCTTGTGCATCTCTAGAGTCCCATCTTTTCTGCTCTGATGTGGGAGCTCTTGGAGCGGCTGCTCCAACTACTTGTGCTGCATTTGCACCTCTACCCCTACCTCCAGTTGTAGGAGTCACAGGTGTAGCCGCTGTATCTGGTCTTGCTTCATCTCCATTGACATAATCCCAAAGATGTCTGCCAACCAAGATATTGCGAACCATGAAACTCCACAAGGAGCAGTTGGTGCCATCCAACTTATCCTCCTGTGTGAGAACTTCGAACACCTCATTGGGGTTGTTTTGAGCCATTTTCACCAAATAATCTCAAAAAATACAGCAAAGTGACCAAGTAAAATCCCTTCCTGGGATGTAAAATGCTCAAGTAAAATCTGCAAAGAAAATATGCCCACAGTGACAAATACTGTCACAGCCTATCAAAAGCTCAAAATGCACTTCAATACTCTATTGAATGCCCATGCCCAAAAATCTGCAAATAGAATCTGCAAAAAGTTGCAAAAGTCTGCAAATGGACTTGTATTGAGTCCATAGCTGCTTGCAAACTTCCAAAATGCTCTTTTACTTGCAAAATTGCACCCCAAATGCAAAAGCCCCAATTTCTTGTGGGAAATTGCATACAAAAGAGGGCAAATGATCTGAAAGCCCCCAAATGTTGCACAAATTGCACTTTGCCTGCAAAAGCCCCAAATTTCACTGTCAGATTGCAGTGCAATTGCAAAAGCCCAAAAATTATCTAAAACTTGTAGAGCTACTGCAATGTCTGCTACAGCTTCAAATGTGCTCCCAAAAGTGAAGCCCAAGAATGGCTGATGCACAACTGAGCCTGCAAATGAATCCTGCTAATAGATGACGGACACCAGACACCTTCAGTCTGCAAAAATATCTGCAAGTACAAAGCTGTACGGAATTCATATAGTGTACGAATGACTGTACGGAATGTACGGCGAAATTTGTACGGAGGTTGAAATGCGGAACTATACGGCTTGTACGGACGGTATGGATGTTGAAATGCGGAACTGTACGGAAGGCGAAATGCGAAACTATACGGCCTGTATGGACAAACTAACGCGCAGGTACGAAAATCCGTACAGTTGTACGGACTGTACGGACAGAGACATGTATGGTACGGAAATTGTAGAGTTGTATGGATTGTACGGGTAGAATGGAGCTGTACGGACGTCCAGGAGCTAAAGCTTGGTGATGGAGCAGAAATGCAGGAGTTGGAAGCAAGAGGCTGGGAGCAAGGAGCAGGTCCGGGAAGGAAGTGCTCTGATACCAAATGTGAGAAAAAGCAAGAGAGCAAGAGTGAGCAAGATGGAGAGTGAGCTGAACGTAGTTCACTCCCGAATGTCAACTGAATTGAAGTGAATGAAGTATGAGTACAAGAAAGAGAGAAGGGTTTTATCTAAGTGACAAAACCCTATCTAATCACTAACCATAGTTAGAGATTACACCGTGGTTAGGGGAAAAAACCTCTAAGAGGGAAAAGTGCCCCTAACTCACTTATTACATTACATTGGCCACTGCCTAGAATATATTAATAATTCTAACAGGACCTATGTGAGGAGGCTGAGATCTCACCGTACGCAGCCGTCTACCCGGACATCATGAATTTTTCGAAAAGTTTTCCTTGTTGGGGACTTCAACGCAAGGACATGTACATGCTAGATATCACTTATAGACTTGGGTGATGATTCTATCTTATTACTAGATGTTGATATAGACGAGGCAGGGATGTCTCAAGTCTCTGCTGTAGACAGATGGCGGGCCCCAGTCACATCCTCGTCTTGAGAACGGGAAGCAAAAGATGAAGTTTTGGGGCTCTCTATCCTATTGTGAGGGAGACCTTGCTGCTGCGTTGAGGGTAAATGCCCTTCCTAAGAAACCTAAGCCATTCCGACCACCCCAGGAGCAAACCACACCTATTTGTTTGACATCGCATGTCCAAGATCTATGCATTAGTACTTGATACAGAGATTAGCCTGCTTGCAGAGCTTTGGGGATTCAGAGCAAGATTCTGAATAGATCATGGGATTATAGATCATATACTTACTTCAGGAGGAGGCCAGGGCATGGAGATAGAGGGTTTGTTGTTGCTTTGTGGATTTCCGCAAGGTGTTTGAGGCAGTGTCGAAGGCCCTACTCATCAGACATCTACAAGAGTTGGGATACGATTAGGAGATCACCTGGGCAATCATGGCACTTTATGAGAGAGTCTCGGGTTGGGTTCGGACAAGTGTAGGGTGGACAGAGCGGACCATGAGCACCATTGGGGTCAAACAAGGTTGTTTGGGTATCACCAACCTTGTTCGGCCTCTACATAGATGATCTTGAGACCTTTCCTAGGAGGGGTTGGTTATTGCCTAGCAGGATCCTTGCTCCAGATTCTCTTGTATGCAAATGATGTGGTGTTACTCTCTTCCTCAGCAGAGGGTCTTCAGCAACACTTAGATGCACTTCATACCTTCTATGAGACACATGATCTGAAGGTCAATCTTGGTAAAACCAAGGTCATGATCAACACGTCCAGGCAGCCATGCACAGAGAGCATTTCATCTTAGATGGGTTGCTAGTGGAGGTGGTTGCATCTTACACATACTTGGGGGCCCTTTTATCAGGCCCGATCTTCACGATAGACCAGCACTATAGGCCTGACTGAGCTTGGGGTACACCGCACTGGCCAGTCTCGAGCGAGAGTGCTTTCATTCTCATTTCCAGGATCCCTAGAGCAAAACCCTTCTCTTTGACTCTTTGGTCCGACCCGTAGGTATGTATGGCAGCCCTTGTTGTTGGGGGCTAGACCTATCAGATATAGAGTGGGCTTGAGTTGAGAGGCTTCAGGGTCTCATGCTTTCACCGATGATTCGCATTAAGCCCTTAGTTTCACATCAGATGGTCTGCTTTTAATAGGGTGAGGGTTGGATCCTGCTGGTTGGCAAACAAGCTTCTACATGGACCACTAATTACGGATTGTAGAGGAGGGATTCATTGACCGATCCACCTCCCCCTTTCCTTGAGGACATTGATCGTGTGAATTCATGTCTCACACACAAGTTCCACTTTGGGACAGCTATGAATGTTTAAATTTCTTAATGGAAAGTTTCTTTTACCCAACAAAAAAAAGTGTGCGCGCGCATTCGTTTGTATGAGCACTCTTTAGTAGCTGTTTTTCCCTATTTCCTATCATCTTTGTATCGATCTCTCCAGGATGCTCATTCTCTTGAAGACCTTCCTCTGGTTCAGTTAGAATTGTTTTATTACTGCTTCTAGTTTTGAGTAGTAGCTGTGTACTCTGAACAGCGATGAATGTTCATTCTTCTAAATGAAATTTCTGCTTTACAAACAAAAGTGTGTGTGTGTGGGCTCTTGATGTGGACAATAAACAAAGGGTAGATTGCTGAACTAAATCATGCTTTTCTTCAGATTTTCTGACACAGCTCAATACAATAACTGAACAGTTGGGATCATAAGTTCTTAAAGTAGGAAGACCATTTGCTGAAATATTCCTTGATATCTTTTGAACTTTGTGGTGTTACATTCTTCTGTTGTTATGCAGAGATGCCGCAGCTTTGGCAGAGTTCTGGGATTGGCTTGAGAATAAAATTAGAGTTGAAAAGGAAACACCCACAGAAGTGGAGGTGGCAGAGACTTTGCTCAAGTTTCGTGCCAAACAGAGTGGCTTTCTGGATACGAGCTTTGATACCATTAGTGGTATGTCGTCCTTTGCTTTCTCTTCTTCGTGCTCATGTGTTTGATATTTCAAGCGTTGGAGTTTAAATTTTGCCCAAAAGCAAACTATGGAGAATATCTTTGACTCAATTTAACCTAGGGCATTGTCTTCCACACTTTTTAGATATCCAAATTTCCTTTAAAAGTGAAGATACACAGAAAGTCCATGAGATACTTTTGAGCTGTGACAAGTCAAGATTGGAGCTTTTGCTGAGATAAATTATGCAGACTTCAAAGCGTTCTGAAAGATTTACTGTGGATTTTATTTTCAGTGAAGCAATACTTTCATTTGCATATCTTTACTTTATAGTCAAGTGAAGCATAACATTGATTAAGATCTACTATAGTGGTCTTGAACCTCAGTAAATTTGTAACCAGTGAGGCCCTTTTAGATATCTAATACTCACAGAGAAAGTTAGATGAAGGGCTAGCATTAGATGAAAGGTAGATGAAAGGCTAGCATCAATTAAAAGTGCTTGTTGGACGTCACACAGTGTGTATCACTGGAAATTTTTACTTTTTATTTTTTCAACGAAAAGACTTCTATTAAGTATGAAAAAAGCCCGAAGTGCAAAGCTCATGGAAGAAATATATCATGCAAAGCATGAGAAATAAAACACCCTAAGTGGGGAAAAAACATGCTCATCACCAAGAACAAGAAAAACACCAAGGTAGAGGTTGAAAATGCCGCCACCCTGCGGTGGACTCCAAAAAGAATAGGAAGCCACTCCACTCCCTGAGAAAAACTGTCCTCGTGGTAGAAGCTGCTTGGGAAGGCCCCGGCATGCTCACCCAAATAGCCATCAAAGTGCGTACAGTATCTGTCCCAATACTAGCCAATGTGTGTGAAGGGTGGATCTGGGAGCCATCCAAATCCTGTGCATCTAGATCTCTAAATATGCCATGCTGAAATGCTCACGAAGATCTCCCAAAACGTAGCCACCAATGCATGTGCAGGCTTGTAAGGCAAGTGGGGAACATCATCTAGAGAGCATGACTGAACTGTATGTTGTTGAACCAAACAAGCCCAAAAAGAGTCATGCCTCTCATAAAAGACCCGAGGTCCCTAAAGAGAGAGCCAAGCAAGAAATCCCCTTCCGTATAAACTTCACCTATCTGCAATTACAAAGACAATGCTGAATAGACTCAGAAAGGCAACGAGGGCAAGTAGGAGTTGCCTCAGACTTAAACTTCTGCTGGTTCATTGCAATACCTCCGTGAATGGAAAGCTAAAAGAACTGAGTGAATTTTCTATTCTGAGGGATTTCCAAAGTCTCTTCCAAAGTCAGTAGACATCTGAAAATTCTCCCAATGAGGAGCTCTAGTGGGCTTTCCAGCCCTTGAGGCTGAGCTGAAACCTCCTGGCATTGCTAATGTTTACGGAAAGAAGGGGCAGCTCTTCTCTCGATTTCTTGCATCAATCCACTCGCACTCCGCCGGGTCCCACCACAAATACTTTATGGGGACACCTCCATAGAGTTATATCCTCCATTAACCCAGGGGAATGTGATTTGGGTTGGGGTCTAGATATCATCCTGAAGTTAAGAAACTCCACATGACCCGTTACCCCGAAATGTTCAAAAGCAACACCCACAAAGATATCCCGATCCGTGGACGTGGACAACTTCCCTTTTAGAGTGAATATAAAAAACCAAGGCATCCCCGAATTTTAAAAAAAGAAGAATCCACAAAATGTAATGAAGGGAAAACTAAGCCTAAGCTAGCTAACTAGGGGTGATTAAGAAAGGAAGGGCTAGCAAGGAGGATGTGGGGTAGGACTATAAAAGCCTCAATCCCTTAATTTGTACTCAGCTTATGATTTTCCAATTTATCCTCTAAATTCATTTGAGCTCTTGCCATCCCTTTTGGCCTCAATGTCTATGTATAGCGGTACTCCACTTAGAGCATGATCATTGAGGTTTTTTAGCCAGATAGGATGGACTAGCAGGCCTCTGGGAGAGGCCGGATCCGAGGACCAAAGCGAGAGACTTGACAGACCCGCCAGTGGGTTGAGGCACAGATTAGACTAGGGACACCCCCTCCATGCTCAGTGAATTGGGGGCACGATTGATGGGGGTGACAGTGGCACTTATTTGACGTAGGGCCATAGCTTAGAGACCAGCATACCGACTGCCGCCAATGGTCTATCACTACCTTTATGCCATCGCAGCCTCACACATCATCGCCCCCCTCTTGAGCGTGAGGTGGATTTGTGTGTGTGAGAGCATATGTTTATACTATGGTCTACACAAACTATTGGGCGTGTAGGCCATCTTTTGGTGGTTCTAGTGATGCCCTATAGGCCATGGTATGTGCCTTGTAGGCATAAGTGTAGGCACTTATAGTGTTAGTGCCTTCTATGCCACATAGGACACTTAGTCCTATGTGACACCTAGGACACTTAGTCCTAGGCCTAGATACAAGTACTTTGTACTTGTGTTTAGGAACCTATTCTATTTATCTAAGTTTTGACGTGACTTCTACATCGACTTCGTCCTATACCTGCACTCTCTCTCTCTCTCTTCGTTTCGCATCTATAGTGGTATCAAAGCAGGTTTTGCTCTAGTCCTCCAGCTCTCCTCAGCCCCGAGCCTCCATTGTACATTGGAGATTTTTCTGCCCTGCTGGTCGACAAGTAGGCGTCGTACAGTCCGTACCTTCTGTTCCTTCCGTATAGTTTCTGCGTACATTCCCAGATCTTGTTCGAGGCCCTTCAGCGCTATTTGCTCCGTCGTACCTTCAGAGTCGTACGTACATTCAGTTCGTACATGCGCATCGAGGGTCGTCGTACAGAAGTCGCCGTATGCTGTTCTGCAGTCGTGCATCGCAGTATACTTCGCCGTACCTTCAGTGGGTCGCCGTATTGAAATCGTCGTACGTCGTACTGTAGCCGTTGCATCGCCGTACTCTGCACCTAGATCTGCGCAGTACATCAGTCGTCAATTGTACCTATGTCGTCAATTGTACTTGCATCGTACCGTACGTTGCGTTGTACTCCATCCGTACGTCGTACTGTACCGTACACAGTTTCGTACCTTCGTTGGAATCAGGTCCTTGGTCTCACTGTAGTCATCTACAGACATTTGCAGATTTGGGGCTTTTGCAAGACATTGGAAAATTTGGGGTTTTCATTTCCTTTCACCTCCTTTAATTCCAATTTCTTGCAAGAAATTGGAGTTTTGGGATTTGTTCTGCAACTTCTTGTTTAGATTGGAGTACATTGGGTCAGATTGCAGGACATTCAGTTACATTTGCAGGACATTGAGTCAGATTTGCATACATTGGGTCACATTTGCAAAATTTCAGCAAAATTTGGGGATTTTCTGAATTTGCCCTCTTTTTGGCCTATTTGCCCTCAATGAATTTGGGGCTTTTGCCAAATTTGCTGTTTTTGCAGTGAACATTGCCTGTCACAGTCACATTTGGGTCAGATCTGCATTTGCCCTTTGATTTGGGTCAGAAATTTACAGATGTTTGCTGTCATTTTTGGGACAGCCAACTTTTTGTAGTGATAGCCTTGATGCTTTTGGTTTTTCAGTTCTTTTACAGGTTATCACAGTTGCTATGGCTGGAAACAATCAAGATTTATTTGGAGTTCTTTGTGAAGATGATAAGTTGGATGGCACCAACTATCCGATGTGGTCTTATCTCATGATACATATTCTTGTTGGAAAGAATTTGTGGAATATTGTTTCTGGGGCTGATCTGAGGCCAGCCAATGCTACAGTGGTTGGTTCTACTGCTGCACCTTCTGCAGGTGGTACTCCTCCTGATGCCTCTTCCTCTAGCACTCCTGCTGCTGCTCTTCCAATTCAAGAACAGTCTAGATGGGATGCAAGAGATGCAAATGCACATTCATGCATTGCTTTATCATGCAAGAGAATCATTATTCCACACATCCGTTCTTGCAGGACAGCAAAGGATGCTTGGGATAAATTGGCTTCTCTATATCAGATTCGCAATGAAGCTTACAGGAAGTGAATATGAATGAAGGTGAGTCAATGGATGCATATTTGACAAAGGTCAAGGACCTCATGGAACAGCTTGCCAACATTGATGAGGTGGTGCCAAATTCACAGCTTGTCAGTACTTCATTGAATGGACTACCAGATACATATCAAGGGTTTGCTACAACCCTTCGATTAGTGGCCATGGGTAATCCAGACCACTATTCTTTTGATCAGCTAGTTACTTTGCTTTTGCAGGAAGAGCAAAGTAGAGCTAACAGACAAGCCATTATTCCTGATCATGCATTTGCTTCACAGCAGACAGGAAGAGGCAAGGCTTCCAAGCCTATGGGCAAGCCAAAATCTGCGCACAGCAGCTGCAATTCCTCTACGCATAGCAGCTGCAATTCCTCCCATGCATCTAAAAATATGGCAGATAAGGGAAAGAAGAAAAGATGCAACTATTGTCGAGCCTGGACATGACATTTCAGAATGCAGGAAGCGCATTGCTTCGGAGAAAAAGAAAGCAGGATTGACAGTTAATGCCTCACATGCCATTGAATCCCATGAGCCAGCAGATGCTTCACATGCACATGCTCTTCAGGATGATTGGGCATGGGCTGTCCATTGCTCATTTGATCCCTCCAAAGCTGATGCACTCTTTGCTGCTAATGATTCTCAGTCCTGGTACTTTGATAGTGGAGCTTCCAAGCATGTCACATCTTGCAGACAGTTGTTTCATTCTCTAGCTGATGCACCTCGAGGGGGGACTGTTACATGTGCCAATAATGCTTCATATGCTGTAAAAGGAGTTGGAGATGTGCAGCTCACATCCATTTCCAGCCATCCTGTCACTCTGACAAATGTTCTTT
The DNA here is from genome assembly GCF_047967505.1 of Dipteris shenzhenensis. Lineage (NCBI taxonomy): Eukaryota > Viridiplantae > Streptophyta > Polypodiopsida > Gleicheniales > Dipteridaceae > Dipteris > Dipteris shenzhenensis. The sequence goes on along the minus strand of NC_141597.1, from coordinate 21,470,299 downwards.
TTGTGCTTGGAATTGAAGTCAACTTGATTTCAATTTCAGCAATTGCTACTTCAGGTTTCAGAGTAATTTTTGATGGCTACAGATGCCTAGTATATGATCTTCGTGATGACAATGCCATAGTTCTCACTGGCACTTTGCAAAAAGGGCTTTATCACCTTGATCATCATTCAGCTGCACTTTCTACTGAAGCATTGGCTATTTCAGATTCACAGCTTGCTGAAACTCATCTTTGGCATGAGAGAATGGGCCATCTCAATTATAGAGCTCTTGCAAAGCTACATTCACAGCAGATGGCAAACGATGTACCTCAGACTCACACAGTTTCTAAACATGTGTGTGAGGGTTGTCTTTTGGGTAAGATGCATCGATTTCCTTTTCAAAAGAATTGTCCAAAACTCTCACAAAGGAAATTACAGCTAGTACATAGTGATGTCTGTGGCCCAATGAGGACAAATACCATTGGAGGATACAAGTATTTCATGACTCTCATTGATGATTTCACAAGGTATTGCTGGGTATATCCTTTGAAGGCTAAATCTGAAGGTTTCTTATGCTTTCAGAGATGGCTGAATATGGTTGAGAATGAATCAGGATGCAAGCTTTGTCACCCTCAACACAGATAGGGGGGGTGAGTATTTGTCAAAGGAGTTTGATGCATTTCTCTCCTCACGAGGCATTATTCACTCATGCACTACTCCTTACACTCCTCAGCAGAATCCTGTTTTTGAAAGGAAAAACAGGTCCACAATGGAGATGGCCAGATGCATGCTTAAGGCCAAGTCTTTGCCCAATAAATTTTGGCTTGATGCAGTAATGTGTGCCAACTATGTGCTGAATAGATCACCTACACGGGCATTAAAGACTATTACACCTTATGAAGCATGGAAAGGCAGGAAGCCTTCACTTTCACACATGAAAGTTTTTGGGTCTCTTGCATATGTTCATGTACCATCTCAGCTGAGACATAAGCTTGATGACAAGGCAATCAAATGCATATTCATTGGTTACAGCCAGGAGAGCAGAGGGTATCGGTTATATCAACCAAATACTGGGAAGATTATTGTCAGTAGAGATGTGATCTTTGCTGAACATTCAGCTTCTCCTCTAGTGGACTGCAAAGCAAAGCCAGATATTGACATGTTTGATGCCTTTGAATCTTGGTTACCTCTACCATCATCAGAAGAGGATTTTGAGCAGCAACATGAGCCTCCTGTAGGCCCTCCACTAAGCAATAATCAGCCACCACCTCATGCTGATTTGCAGGTTTCTCTTCCGGCACAAAATGATCCCACTACTCATGATGCAGTCATTGAAGAAAGAGCTGTCAATAGACAGCAAAGGCAAGTTCTCAGATGACTTCTTGACACATTGAGGGACAGCAAACAAGATCAGCCTTTTGCTGCCTGGACAAGATCAGGGAATAGACAGCATGGTCACTTTCTTGAGTTGCACTCCTTGCTACAGCTTGCAATGAAGAGCCTTTGTGCCATAAGGATGCTTTTGACAGCAAAGAGTGGATGGATGCAATGAAAGCTGAGTTACAATCTATTGCCAAAAATGACACTTGGGAATTAGTAGATCTCCCACCTGGCAAGCATGCCATTGGAACGCGGGTCTACAAATTAAAAAGAAAATCTGATGGCAGCGTAGATCGATACAAAGCTCGTCTTGTTGCAAAAGGGTATGCCCGACAACAAGGCATTGACTTTGAGGAGACATTTGCTCCCACATCCAGGATTACTACCATTTGATGTGTCAGTGCCATTGCAGCCCATCATCATTGGCAAGTGCACCAACTTGACATCAAGACTGCCTTTCTTCATGGGGATCTGTAGGAAGAAGTCTATGTCACACAACCTCATGGCTTTGAGGTTGTTAATTCTGAAAATAAGGTATGCCGGCTTAGAAAAGCTCTTTATGGTTTGAAGCAGGCACCTAGGGCATGGTATGCCAAAATTCATGCACACTTACTATCCCTTGGTTTTCAGAATAGTCCCACAGAACCCACTCTTTATTTCCGTGGGAGTGGATCTGATTTTCTAGTGCTGATTTTATATGTGGATGATATGCTTATCACGGGCCCAAATACTCAGCAAATTGCAGCTTTCAAGGCTGATTTGCAGCAGATTTTTGACATGTCAGACATGGGACAGCTCCATTATTCTTTGGGCATTCAGTTTGCTCATGTTGAGGAGGGTATCATGATGTCTCAGTCCAAGTATATTGGACAGGTCCTTGATCGTTTTCAGTTTGAGGATTGCAAGCCAATCTCTACTCCAGTGGACCCTGGCTTCAAATTCTCTGCTCATGATGGGAGCCCACCATGTGATATCACTCTTTATCAGCAGGCTGTTGGATGCCTTATTTATTTATGTCACACCAGACCTGACTTGCAGTATGCAGTATCTCAGCTCAGCAGATTCATGCACATGCCCAGTTCACAGCATTGGCAGGCAGTGAAGAGAGTCTTCAGATATCTCAGAGGCACTCAGGATTTAGCCCTCTTCTATGGTGATCAGGTTTCACTTACCATGCATGCTTACACGGATAGTGACTGGGCAGGATGTTCCGACACCAGAGTGTCACATACTGGCAATTGTTTTTTGCTTGGCAATTCATGTATTTCTTGGCTCAGCAAGAAGCAACCGACAGTTGCCACGTCTAGTTGTGAGGCTGAGTACAGGGCAGCCTTCACCGCTACAGTAGAGTGTGTTTGGCTTCGACAGTTACTTACAGATCTTGGTATTTGCCAGAGATCCTCCACTATTGTCTACACTGACAGTCAAAGTGCTTTGGCCATTGCGCATAACCCAGTGTTTCATGCGCATACCAAGCGTATTGAAGTTCACTATCATTATGTTCGGGAGCGGTTGTCAGCAGGAGACATAGAGTTGTCCTATCTTCCCACAGAGGACAACATAGCAGATATGTTTACAAAGGCACTTGCTCGTCCCAAGTTCGAAGTCTTGTGACAGGCTTTACAGTTGGTTCCCTTTGTTACATGATCTGACATTCCTTGTACATTCATAGGTGGCTATATCCTTTTGGATGAACATGTGCCACCATGACCAGAAACTACCAGGTATTCTGAGACGTTTTCAGAGTACTTCAGCCCATCCCATGGAGGGGGGTTTGTAGGCCATCTTTTGGTGGTTCTAGTGATGCCCTATAGGTCATGGTATGTGCCTTGTAGGCATAAGTGTAGGCACTTATAGTGTTAGTGCCTTCTATGCCACATAGGACACTTAGTCCTATGTGACACCTAGGACACTTAGTCCTAGGCCTAGATACAAGTACTTTGTACTTGTGTTTAGGAACCTAATCTATCTATCGAAGTTTTGACGTGACTTCTACATCGACTTCGTCTTGTATCTGCACTCTCTCTCTCTCTCTCTCTCTTCGTTTCCTATAATTCTAACATCATAAAGTGCCATGATAGCCAAATGATCTCCTGGTCGTAACCCAAATCTTGTAGGTGCCGTATGAGGCGGGCTCTCGGGACTGTGTCAAATGCCTTGTGGAAATCCATAGAGCAATAGTAAACCCTCTGCATCCGTGCCCTCGCCTCCTCGATGATACATCTGAGCGTGAGAATGTGGTCCATGGTCCCATGATCACGCTGCAATCCGATCTGTCTGGTGCTCTAAGTCCTTGACACTCCACAAATTTGCTGATCTCGGAATCAAGTACTGATGCAAAAATCTTGGACATGACATGTCCAATCATAATGGTCCTGTAGTTCTCTGGGCTCATGGGATCCCCTGCCTTGTGGATGGGTGAGATAGTGTTAATGGTCCAGGTGCGTAGAAACCCCAAACAAACATCTTCATTAAATAGCTTTCCTAAGGTCGGGGCTAGGAGGTTAATCCCATATGCAATGAACTCAGTGCATAGTCCCTCATGATCCTTTGCTCGGCCATTATGAAGTTTCATTACGGCATCCTTTACTCCCCCCTAGTGAAGAGGGTACAGGATGTGGGGTGTGGCATATGTGAGAGGTTAGGGACTGGCTGATTTGGGATATCATGAAGTGTGCGTGCATAATGAAACCACACTTGAGTGTTAGTGAGTGGTGAGAGGGACTGTCCCTCTAGAAATCTCCGCCAAAAGTCCTTAGGGTTATTACTGAACAAAATGTTCAATAGCTCTTCCTTGTTCTGGCGAACAAAGTCTAGTTTCTTTCTGCGTACCAGTTGATAGTACTCGCATAGCGTCTCTAGTTCGCTTGAAAGACTGTTTTTGGTTTCGAATCTGAGTTGACGGCGTAAACCCTTACACTCATCTTCGTACCGGCTATTATAGGGTACGGTCCCAGGGGGTGGTGGGCGGGTGGAGTGGGTGGTGTGGGGGAAAGCGTGAAGGGCAGCCTCGTGTAGTGAGCGGGTGACTAGGGCAGCTTGATCCTCTAATAGGGGTATGAGTCAATGTAGGCGAGAAGTATGTACAGACGGCCAGAGTAAGTAGGTGAGTGATCGCGGTCAAAGAATATATCATGGTAGGTGGAGTAAGAACTCAGCGGGGAGGGAAGTGTTGTGCGACGGGGAGTGTAACACATAATTTCTTAAACTACTCGTTAGTTAAGAAATTAAAATTGCCTGAGAGTCCCAGTGCCCATAAATATGTGGTCTCTTTGGCGAAGGGCAGTGATAAAAAAGTTTGGGACACGATGATATATGGTGTAGAGGTGGATATTCAAGGCTATCAGGATGCCTTGGATTTCCAAATCATGCATCTCGACCGAACAAATGTAGTGCTTGGTCGAGAATGGTTGTATAGTCTTGGGCATAGCTTACAGAGGTGTTATCTTAATAACTCCATTATGTTTGAAAAAGAGGGTAGAGTCTTCCAGATTCAAGGAGAACATGATGTGTCTAACTCTCCTTATTTGTTCGATGGAATTGGAACGACTACTACACCAAGAAAAATGCGAGGTATATCTTTGTGAACTTAATTTTATTGGTGATTTTATGTCTTCTGCATCGGAAAGAAGTAATGTTGTTTTTGATAATGTTAAAAAGTATAAATCTTCTTTCAATGATTTAATGTTCCACTACTGGCCGCCTTTGCTGCTGGCATCTCCGGCCATCTGTGTGCCATAACTAGGGCTTGCTGCAGGTCGCTTTCCTGCCCACACACCACAGACCCCATCCACTCTCTTCTGCTCCAATTAAGGTCAATGGGAAGCCCTTCATGGTCTAAGCTAGAAGAAATAAAAAATCTTCCTCGGGCAGAGGCTAGTCCAGAGGCGAGGCCAAAACTGTTGAAAGAGGGAAGCGCCTGCCTGTGAGTCCCTTCATATGGGCATTAGGGCTGCCCATTGTTTTTGTTGTAGGTGTTATTATGCCCTAGATTTCTGGGCAAGCACCAGAGAGGGAGAAGTCCTTTTTTGAGAATTATAAGTTTACTATTTGCTCATCTTGGCATTGAAGTCCCTAACAAGGAGAACTTCCCCGCGGGATGAAAGGTTTGGGATATTCTGATGTAGGGGTGCATGTGGGGATGTCTCATCGTGCCACTTTGGCGAAGTGGGATGTGTTTGGCGGGAAGTAGCATATTGCTATGAAAAGGTCACGGGTGTCTGTGCGTCGGATCCGGATCCACATGAATCGGGAGTGTGTGTCCTTCCTCTCAATGGGGATGGCTCCAGCGAGGGAAGACCTGCACAATACTACAACCCCGCCTAATCCTCGGACTCCTCCTGTATCCCTCGTCTCATCCCTGAAGGCTGATTCCCATGTGTAGCCACTGACTATCGGTAGTGGACGCTCTGGGCTCTGGTGTGTCTCCGTGTAAAAGACTATGTCTCATCCTGTATAAGACTCCGAGAAGTTCCCTGGGTCTGACCATAAGGTACCATTACAGTTTTAAATGGTGCAGTCTAGGGTCTCGGAAACCTGAGTCTCATAGGCCCCGTCTCCCTAGGGGCTACGGGTGGGAGCCCGACGGGTGCCGGTCAACAACTTACCATCTTGGACCACGGCCCATTTTCCCTCCTTGCGGGCAACATCCTGCTGCTGCAGAAGAACTCGTTGGTCCTCAATCTGTAGTGGTGTCAAATCCTCGCCCATGGACAGGGTGGGATGCTCTCGTAGAGCGGCTCGGCGTCGGAGTGTCGCTAGTCAAGCATGCGAATCTCTAAAGTGAATGACTAGGCGTTGCTCTCGGTAAGATCTCTCCCAACACGCCATGCTCCCTCTATGCCATGGTCGGGGACCCCCATGGTGGTGGTCACAAAGGTGATCGCCTCCTCCATGGGCATCATAGTGGTGCTGGTGCTGGTGTTGTCTCGCGTGATCCCTCGTATCCGGATGTCGAGGGCCTTCGAAGCCCTCTGCTGTTGCTTCTGAATGGCGGTTGAAACGGTTGCCTTTGCGGGCTCTCGTTTGGCCACATCCACCCATCTAGTCGTCTCTGCTATAGTCGACTGTATCGTGGCTATGTGTGCCTCCATCTTTGTGATTGGGGTCCCTCCAGGCGTTGCTCTGAGGGTCCCGAGCTCCTCTCCAAGCTGTGTGATGTTGTGTCTGAGTCCTTGGATAAGGGTGCCCTGCTCGTGTATAATGCGGGCCGCTCCTGGGTGTAATGTGTTAGCTTTGCTTGATAGGCCCGGAGGCTGTGTATAGGGAGTCCCAAGCATCTGGTGGGGGCCTAAGATGTCCTGGTCCAGGTGGGAACTGGATCTTGAGAGGGGTTGGAATGAAGGTAGGCTGCTGAGGTTGTACTGAGGGTGGGGACATCATGATCTGGGCGGGGGAGTGGTATGTAGGAGTAGCGAGGCTGGATGAGGTGATGAAGGGTGGTTGACTGAGAGGTAGAGGTGATACGAGGGGAAAGTACTGTGGAGCCGTGGCCGATGGGGCCAGTGGTGAGGCTACTGGAGAGGAGACATGTGATGATGATGCAGGAGAGGGGGAGGAGAGAGGTGGCGTAGATGATGAGGCGGATGATGGTGGTGAAATAGTGGTGGTAACCATAGAGGTCGAGGATGTGGTGAGCGGCATGGGCTTTGGGTAGGCCCCTTTCTTCTGGGCCGCTGTGCTGTCCATTGTCAAACCGCTCTGGTTGCTGCGTTTGTTGAAGTCCTCCAGATTGAGTTGCTTTTGTGTTTTTGCCTTGTCACCGTTCCCTTTCCCCATCTCCACGCGTATGCAAATTTGGACCGAAGGGTCTCCTGCCTAGTCTCCTGTCCTCATCCCCCTGTTCCCTTCATTATGGGGGAGGCAGCAGCGGGCAAAGAAGGGATTGCAGGAGGTCGGAGCTGTTGAAGAAGAAGGGGGGGAAGGGGGGGGGGGGGGGAAAACGTCGGAGCTGCGAGCGGGGGTTTTAAAAAAAAAAAAAGGGCGAGGGGGGGTGGGGGGGGCTGAGCGAGGGGAGGCGAGGGGGTACGGAGGGGTAGCGAGGGGTAGCAAGGAGGGGGTAGCGGAGGGATAGCGAAGGGGTAGCGGGGGGTGTAGCGGAGGGGGTATAGCAGAGGGGTAGCCGGGGGGTAGCCGAGGGGTAGCGGAGGGGGGGGGGAGAGAGAGAGAGAGAGAGAGAAAGAAAGAAAGAAAGAAAGAAATTTTATTAAAGGTCCACGGAAGGCCATACATGGCCTATGGGACACAAAATCATCCGAAAGAAAAATACATCATCAACGATGCGCCAACTAGGTGGCCTCATCGTAATACCGCTAAGATGCCAAAAATGGCTACAAAAATCCTGGATACAAAATGAAATGAAATAGAGTACCAAAAATGCCTAGATACAAAATGTAAAATATGAAATATGAGGAACATCGTCTTCCCTAAGGGGTCTGTGATCCAAAGAAATGATGGAAGTCATGGCCATCGACCATGCCTCCTGCCATGAGTGTGAAGATCTGGGCAAGTGTCAAATGGGCTGCTGGCGGTGCCAGTCTCCATGGAGCAATCTCCTCCGAAAATCTGCCATCATCCTCCGTCGTCTAGAAATAAAGCGACGGGTACGGCCTCTGTGTAAGATCATCCTGCGGTGCTGCCGGATCATGTCATATGTACATCCTCGGGGTGGAACCATCGGTGCTCTCTGGCAAGATGGGCTATCTCTGTGCTCATGGTCCTGCGCCTCGTCCTGCTCCTCATGAATAACCAGGTCTCTGGCAGGGATGCGACGGTGCTCTCTGAGGAATCTCTCTCTGTATCTGGTGATCTCCCTGATGAACAACGCTAAGCAATACTGATCCTCATACTCCATAATCCGAGAGAGAGGTCCAAATCCGTGCCCAAATAAACAGTGAAATGTGCCACGGATCTCATAATATAAAGGGCATCTGCAAACAAAGTGCTCCTCAGTCTCCACCTCCCCCATAGTGCAACAAGGGCATATCCTAGTCTCTCGCCTGGGTCTATGTCCGGTAGCTGTACAACGCATCCTGCCGGCCTCAACGTCTAATCTGTGGGAAGATACCCTGAGCTGGCCCAAGGCAATCCTGAGTGAGTGCGACATATGAACACCGATATATCCTGGGGATATGATGAAGCCATCCTCTGAAATCCTGAGAAAATGGTCACGATATGTGGCCATCTTCGTAGGAAGCTCCGTGGGATGAACCCAAGTGCGAAACGTGTGTAGCTGCAACAAATCTGCCCTGATAACCTGGCTGAGCTCATGTCGAGTGAGAGGGAGGCGAGGGGCATCTATGCTGTATCGAAATGGTGGCAGCCTATCCATATCCAAGCCCAGCGAGGTGAGCCATGTGGAGAGTGTGTGGTACCAACAAAAAGTATGACCTCTCTCCGCTAACATCTGCGAGGATGTCAGTGCTAGCCACGGTAATCGTGCTCTGCCTGCTGCTGAGTCTCCGAGCGCCCTGATCCTATGCAAGTATGTAACTGACTGAAATGCTGCATCTAGCGCTAGGGGTGTAGCTCCGAACTCTGCGAATGTAATCTGATGCGGTACCGTGGGCTTCGCTCTGATCAATCTGGAGAACATGATGATCTGTAACCTCTCTACTCGTCTCCAATCTGCAACACTGAGATCTCCTGCCCAAAAGGGGCTAGCATACATGACTGCAGGTCTCACCAGCGTATCGAAAAGTAAGGACTTCGTGTCGGGATGCTGAAAATGTGACTGTGCACACTGCCTCTCGAGAAGAGCCAAGGCGGCATGCCCTCTACTGATCCTATCTCGTGCTGCATGCGTCATGGTGAAGACTGGACCTCTAAATGTGGCACCCAAATATGTATACTCCCTGACTAGCTCCACCTCCTGCCCATCAAATGTGAAAGAGAACTCGCCTCTCCTATAAACCTGGTATGACGTGTTGAAGACCATGACTTTGGTCTTCCCAAGGTTTACAGACAACCCTCTGTCCTGACAAAAGCTGTGGAGTGCATGGAGATGTGCCTGTAAACCCTGCTGGGAGGAAGAAATAAGAACCACGTCATCTGCATAGAGGAGAATCGGTATCGTGGATCCTGCCAGTAAAGAACCTGTACCACCCATCGTCTGTATGTACATCTCTAACTCATCGATATAGAGACCGAAGAGTGTCGGAGACAAAGGACACCCCTGCTTCACCCCTATCGTACTGCGTACTTTCCCCGACAGCCCCGCCCGTGTCCTGACTCTACCTGTGACTCTCTCATACAAGGCCATGATCGCCCATTGAATCTCCCCATTGAATCCCAAGTCACGAAGTCGCTGGAAGAGTCTGAAACGCGGCACAGTGTCAAATGCCTTTCTGAAGTCCACGAAGCAACAATAGAGCCGTTGCTTACGTGACTTCGCCTCCTCAATCAAAGCCCTGAGTGTGAAGATATGATCTAGAGTCGAGTGCTCTGCACGAAATCCTGCCTGCCCTCTAGCTCTCATGCCTGTCGCCTCGGCATGGTCATTTATATGTCCTTCTAGAATGGTCGCATAAATCTTGGCCATGACATGGCCAATCATAATGGTCCTGTAGTTCGACGCCTCCAAAGGATCCCCCCTTGTATATGGGTACTATAGTATTTTCTAGCCAACTAGGTGGAAGACCTGTACAAATGGACTTGTTAAAAAGACGGGAGAGGACTGTAGCTAAGGCATCAATCCCATACAAAGAGAGAGAGAGAGAGAGAGAGAGAGAGAGAGAGAGAGAGAGAGAGTGTTAATGTCCTCGGAAGGCCTCACGGGCGTATGGGACAAAGTACGTCAAGAGAAGTAACTCATACAAGCCTCTCTGGGCTGAACCAAATGGCGCACCAGTGCCCTTGTTGAGTGCTATGCTAACATGAAGAGCTAAAGAGTTCAAACTCAAAAGTGACTCTCAAATCCAAAACCTGGTGCCGTGTTGGCTCTCTAGTGGGCTACACAGATGTCCTAGATCTGCATCGGTCAAGCTGTCTCTCATTGTGGTGGAGGACGTGGTCTCCTCGACCTTTGTATCATGTCAATAGTGACACCTCATCTCTGGCTGTCTCCTTTGAGGAGAGCTGTGATAGACTCGACCTCAATCATGTGTGATCTAGTCACTCTGTGCCATGTGTGGTCTCTATGTCTCTGGCTCTCGGCAGTGTTGTGTTGGCTCTCCTTGCTGATCCACACTGCTTTCATGTCAGCTAGCTCCTCCTCCTCCATCCACTAAGTCTTGGAGTTGACTCAAATGCATATAAGTCCGTGACATATCACTGTGCTCGGTCTACCTCCAACACGGACCTGGTCATGAAGTGGATCAGCCATGAGAGTGGACCAAACTTGAGTCCCTTCTGAAAGAGGCAGTGGTATTGTGCTCGGACCTCATAGTAGGCTGGGCAGGCACACAAGAAGTGCTACTTTGTCTCGACCTCCCACATCGTGTATTAACTGCAAATCCATTGCTCTCTAAGTATGTGCAGCTCTCCTTGCCTCAATCCTCAACTGCTGGGACAAGTGCCACATCTGCTAAATGGCAACCCTCAGTGCGCGTGTGAGACTCCTCTGTGCTGTAGGTACTCTGGTTCGATGATGAGTCGCAATAGAACTGGTCTGATGTGAGACTCCTCTGTCCTGTAGGTACTCTCACTACATGGTCGCAATAGAATTGGGAACTCCTAGCCCCCCCCCCCCCCCAAAAAAAAAGTCCTCTGAGACATATGGAGTTGGAGGAGATTTAGCCGTATGATACTGTTGATCTCATCTCGTGGGATTAACTCGGGTGATGCATCCGTGCTGTACTGAAAGGGGGGAAGCCAGTCCATGTGAATATCTTGGATGGCAAACCGTGTGGATATGCGAGGATACCATAATGCGCTGACCCCACTCTAGGCTAATCGTCTGGATGTCGGAACCTAAAAAGTGCGTATCTATAAAAACAATAATGAAAAGACACAAATCAAGATGATATTCCACCAAAGCAAAGGTCCCCTTCAAATACAAGTATGGCCAATTCCCTAAGGCCTATCCATAGAGCTATATCCTCCATTAACCCAGGGGAATGTGATTTGGGTTGGGGTCTAGATATCATCCTGAAGTTAAGAAACACTGCTCCACATGACCCGATACCTTGAAATGTTCAAAAGCAACACCCACAAAGATATCCTGATCCTTGGACGTGGACAACTTGCCCTTAGAGTGAACATTAAAAACCAAGGCATTCCCAGAAAAAAAAGAAAGAAAGAAGAATCCACAAAATTTATTACAGTATGTAATGAAGGGAAAACTAAGCCTAAGCTAGCTAACTAGGGGTCATTAAGAAAGGAAGGGCTAGCAAAGAGGATGTGGGGTATGACTATAAAAGCCTCAACCCCTTAATTTGTACTCAGCTTATGATTTTCCAATTTATCCTCTAAATTCATTCGAGCTCTTGCCATCCCTTTCGGCCTCAATGTCTATGGATAGCGGTACTCCACTTAGAGCATGATCATTGAGGTTTTTTAGCCATATAGGATCTGGGAGAGGCCGGATCCGAGGACCAAAGCGAGAGACACGGCAGACCCGCCAATGGTAATTATAGCTATATTGTATTCTCCTTTAGTGCTAGCCTTTGTCATGACTGAGTCTTCCCTAAGGCCTACCCATGTTGGAGGGTGGCAAACCTCTACATGGGCCATGCTGACTAGATGCATAAGGGCAGCCAGTGACGTGGGTACTAGTTTGCATGGAGAAGTTGTGGACTTTGAAGGCGTGGTGGTTTCGCTTGTTTTTGTGGATGACCTGTAGAATCCCGTAGGATAGAATAGATGCATCTTGCAAGAGGTGTGAGAGCACAATGAAAGAAATATGTTGTTCTCTATTATGGATTGTGAGAGAGAGAGAACTCTTTTATAGAAAGGGGGAGAAGGTAATACCTTCCCTACATAAGTGGCAATCAGCTCCTACATCAGTGGGAATCAGTCCCTACATCAGTAGGACTGGCCTAAATCAAAGGAACCTCCCATGTGGGGGCCTTTGGCTTACATCATCACTTAGGTCACACACTAGACACATCATAGCACTTGATGTGCCTTTACAACACACACAAACACACATGTGACTTCCCTAGATGCACACATGCACCATAGAGCAAGTCCTTGATCATACTTATCCCAACATACCCCCCCTCAAGGGGTTGCCTCTTGCAGTGTCAAGGATACATCTAGTCTCATAGTTTCTCATGCCATCTCATGGTGGTCAAGGATAAATCTATGGCTAGGATCTCATGCTAGCAAGGGTTCCCAAGGGTGTGAGGTTCACATGGTCTACATCATATGGTGACCAGAGGTGATTTACATAACATATTCTTTTTGGAGTACTACTCCAGGCAGAGAACCTCAAAATTTGACCAAGTGATGATAAACAAAAAAGTGCTTAAAAAGCATAGTCTTCATAGGAGGCCTCATCTTGTGGAGGCACATCAACTAAAAGTAGATTGGCAGTTTCTGGCTTTGTAGTTGCTTCCTTTTTGGCTTTACAATACTTTTCATGGTGATTGTTTTTGCCACAATGTTTGCGATCTTGAAGCAATCTTTTGAGAGGTGATTAGTCTTCCCACAATGTCTGCAAGGTGAAAACTTGCCCTTTTGAGTTTTTATGGCATAGGTTGTGTCATTGCCTGTCCGGAGTTCCATGTGCCTTTCTTCTTCTTGAAGAGCAGTAATAAGACCTTCAAGAGTAGGATTAGGAAGATTTTTAAAAGTGGTAACAACATGATCATAATCTTCAGGCATACTTTTGAGCAACACTGCCATTGCATCATCTGTAGTGATTGGAGAGTTGATAGAAGCAAGTTGAGTCATAAGACTCCGCATGTGATTGACATGGGCAGCCAAAGGAGTGCCACTAGCCATCTTCAATTCAAAGAAAGCAATCTTAAGTGACAATTTTGAGATGTGAGAGCTAGCACCAAAAGAATGTGATGAATATAGTCATCTCCTAAGCCAAGAGCAATGATGCCATAGGCTTTCTCCTCTCTAGCAGGATCTCATGCCGGGCATGTCGGAGCTGAGGATTCTCTAGCATTAGAGGCTGTTGAAGAAGAAGTTGAAGCAGGTTGGACAAGCCCCCAGAGGTTTTCCCTCATCAATGCAAACTTAACTTTCATTTGCCATGTGAAAGCCTTTACCATTGAACTTATCCATATTCAAGAAGGTAGCCATGAGAGGGTCTGACCCAAAATGAGAGGGTCTCACCCAAAATGGGCAATGTCTACTCTCTTACAAGGCTAGAAAGAGTTGAAAAACTTCACAGTACAAGCATTTAGTATAGCAAAGACTTGTAACCAAATTCCATACTACAAATCATAATGGAAATGATGCTTCAACTTGCATGCTTCATAGAGGTGGCTAAATGAAAGTATTCCAAGCAAATCCAGGTATAGCAACTTAAAGGAAAGCTGTAGCCACAGTTGTACTGATGCTATTCAACACTTTAAAACATCAGAAATGCTAAAGTAGCATCTAATGTAGCATCAAACTCACAACATTGTCAAAACTGTCCAAAATAGAGGCGTGAACTTGGAGGGTGCAATTCTCACAGCTCATAGGTCTATTCAAGGGGATTTTTATGCAGGAAGAAAGGCCTTATACCAGAGAAGGTCCTCCACTAAGGAAGGGCGCGATGTTGCGCCAGGTCGCCATAGCCAAGCTTGAGAAAACCGATTGGTTTTTTGTCTGTTGCGCCTCCATTTCTTGACCAAACGAGCTCAGATTTCAACAGTAGCTTGGCTGTAGTGTCGTTTTGCAAAAGGGTAAGCATAGAGGCGGCATTACGTGATAGATCGTCGAGTAGTCTTTGTGTTGGTGTTGCGCGTACAGAGGAGAACTCTCTAATTGCTTGCAGCTGGAAGGTCGCCCATACACTAGGAGTCTACAGCTCAAAGGGTTTCAGCAATGGTCGCTTGTAGGTAGAGAACATGGCTCTTACAGATTTGGGGAAGGAGGAGGAAAATGGAGAAGATGAAGAAGCTTTGAGAAAACTAGTAGTTTATGCTAGAGAAAGCATCTAATGCTAGGCTAGGCTAGATCTAGAACTTAAAGCTCTGATACCAAGTGTAGAATCCCGTAGGATAGAATAGATGCATCTTGCAAGAGGTGTGAGAGCACAATGAAAGCAATATGTTGTTCTCTATTATGGATTGTGAGAGAGAGGACTCTCTCTTATAGAAAGGGGGAGAAGGTAATACCTTCCCTACATAAGTGGCAATCAGCCCCTACATCAGTGGGAATCAGTCCCTACATCAGTGGGACTGGACTAAATCAAAGGAACCTCCCATGTGGGGGGGCTCACATCATCACTTAGGTCACACACTAGACACATCATAGCACTTGATGTGCCTTTACAACACACACAAACGCACATGTGACTCCCCTAGATGCACACATGCACCATAGAGCAAGCCCTTGATCATACTTATCCCAACATGACCTCCTTAGTAGTTGCAACAAATTTTGCCGTGATTGTACCTCTGCTGTTTCTCTTCCATCACACTTAAGCTCATGGCTCATAGCTGAGGTGCTAGTGAGATCTCTCGTACGCCCCTTCAGCATCTATGGGACTGGCAATCACTATCAATTGATATCCTGTGAGAGAAAATATTACAAACTTGTTATGTAGTAAGTACTTGTCGGGCTAGCTTGTGTGCTAGTCCCGATACCTTGGGGTGGTGTTCCAAATCTCTTTCAGGTAGCTTCCTAGCTTTTTGGCTGGCTGCTCTAGCATGTTTTTCAGATTATCTCTGTCGCTCCCATAACCTTCTCTGATGTGTGTGTAAGCCATAACCCTCGTCTAGTGGGCTCACTTGTTTCCCACATGGTGGAGGGATAAGTACAGTGGATTATAGCTGATGGGTCCCCTGGCCTTTGTACTATGGATACATGACTTTATTCTGCCTCCCCTCGTTCAGGGCTGACCCTTCATAGCTGGCTTTTAGCATCTCGGCTACAAGTGGCAGGAGTAATACGACGATGAGCTAAGATTTGTTCAAAGGAAAGAACTCCAAGCATCAATTGCTGTAAAAAAAACATTTGCCAGAGAGGTAGTTTTTAACACGGGATCTAGATCATCTTGCCTTCTTGTCATATAATGACATCTTCTAATGTTTGTACCTAGCAGTTCCTTTCTTTAGGATTGTCATTTGCACTATAATGACAAATGGATTTGCCGCCAAAAAAAATGTGTGTGTGTAAGTGAGGAGTAGAAAGGTAGGTGCAAACAGGTAGAAGGGCGGAGAGATGGAAGCAGAAGGGCAGGGTCGAGGGCTGTATCGCTGCTGTATAACAGTAGGGTGGACGTAGTGCCTATATGGATGGGTGGTGAGACCCACAGGAAAGGTAGGAGAGGAGCATGATGAGGTAAGGCAAGGCAAGGAGTGAATCGGGCCAGGGCGTCCTTCCCTCGTGTGAGTCGTGCTCTGGCGGTATGGGTCATTGTGAAGACTGGTCCTGTGAATACTGCCCCTAGGTACGTGTAGGACTGCACTATCTCCACTGGCTCTCCTCGGTAAGTGAAACAAAACCCATAAAGTTTTTCTTGAAACTACATGGCAACAAACCCCAAGAAAGGAAGGCACAATGGGAAGACATGGTACGATTTTTCAAAAGCCTCTATGAAAGAGATGCGGAAAGCAATAGATAGATCATAACAGAGGAAGACATGGAAAACGGGAAAAATCTAGCCAATGGGGAAGCTCTAGACACAGAAGGGCTAGTAGCATAGATGCTAACATAGGGAGGTGAGAAATAGGGAAAATGCTTACAAGGCTTATGAATATGGCTCTAGAGGAAGGGTTTTCGTTAGATTGGCAGATAAAGAGGATTGTATCAATCCATAAGGGGGAGATAGCAAGGTGGCAAAGAATTATTAGACAATCATGGTAAGCAGACTACTATAGTTGAGCAGAAAATCAGTAAATGGGCAGAGGACAAGGAGTGAGGGCACCATCCCATCCCAAGTACTCAACAGTTGATCACTTGGTTGCCGTAAGAGCTGCAATTGAAGGAGTCAAAGGCAACAAAGAGGCTATCTGTTGCAGTTTCATAGATTTCATGAAAGCCTTTGACAGAGTGCCGCATGGGAAAGAGACACAATTCTTGGAGAAGCAGTTGAAGCTTGGGGCGCCAACTCCTTTAGTAAGAAAACCTATCAAAATCTTGAGTATGAGATGCAAACAAACTCAGGATGAACAGCATGCACATAACCTGGTGGCTGCTCTATATAGACCTCTTCTTGCAAATCACCATGCAAGAAAGCATTCTTTACATCCATCTGACATAAAGACCATCCCTTTGATGCAGCCATAGCAATGACTGCTCTTACGATTGCCATCCTTGCAACTGGACTGAATGTTTCTTCATAATCAATGCCATATGTCTGTGCATATCCCTTGACAACTAATCTTGCCTTGTATCTGCTCACAGAACCATCTGCATTGTGCTTCACCTTATAAACCCACTTATAGCCAATTGCATTCTTGTCTTTAGACAAAGGCACCAATTCCCATGTAGCATTTGCTTCCAAGGCATTTATTTCTTCATCCATGGCTTTCTCCCATTTTTCTTTTCCCATGGCTTGCTCAAAAGAAGTGGGTGCATCTACACTCTACTCAGACATTGTCACATTGTAAGATGCTCTCTTGGCACTAGTTATCACGATGTGTTCATGTAAATGTTCAAATTTCAACTTTAGCTATTGTCAAAGCAAATTCTTGATGTTATAAATTTTGAAAAAAATTCATTACATTTATAATTAGATTATATACTATGTACATTGCACGTTTTAATTTAGATATAAATCCACATATATATATATATATATAATTTATAGTGTCTTATTTTTTAGACTCTATCTAAAGCGCGACAAATGTGTTCTGTGTAATGTGTTTGATGCTTAAGTCTTGGAGATAGTAGAGGCCCTTTAAATAGGAATCTTGCCTTGTGTGGGTTATGGCTATGAGTCGTTTTGTTGTGTGAGACGAGAAATAAAGGTTGTCATCTAGGACATGAGAAATGCTTCCAGGTGCAGTGTTATTCTTCTAGCAAAGCATTTCCTTGAATCTTCATCTTCCAAAATTGATATTTTGTTGCTTCATTTGTCATATTGTTTTGGCTTCAATATTTTCTTTGAATTTAGTTCTATTTGCTAATGCTGAAAATTTTATTTTGATGCTTTGAATCTCATTTTAAGGCTTACATTCCTTGGATAGAAATCTATTGAAATGACCAAAGGCTCTATAATATTTATTTAGGAATAAACGTATGTCTATGTAGGGAAGTACAAAACTCTAATTCTAATCTTTTTGGGCTTCACAGGTTCTGGACCAAATGGTGCTATAATACACTATAGGGCGGAGCCAAATAGTTGTAGAACAGTGGATGACAATCATCTTTTTTTGTTAGACAGTGGTGGGCAATATGTTGATGGTACTACTGACATTACAAGGACTGCTCATTTCGGAGTTCCAACTACTCGCCAAAGGGAATGCTATACTCGAGTATTGCAGGTCTTAATTGTTCCCTATTAACATAGGGTTGTTCACGTAGAACCCATGGGCAGACAAGCATCAACATCGTGATAAGGATAGTATCTCATCGATTTGATACAAACGAACTGCTCCCAATCTCTGAAGGAAAAGGCAATAAATTAAAATCTTTATTTCACATAAAAAAGAATCAATGTTATGTTTTGGAGTGGAGACTATAGATATTCATTCTTATGTGGTAGTATACAATGAATTTCAAATCTTCTATATGAAACAGTGCCCTTGATGAAATTATTGCCAGCGATGAGGCCCTACAAGTAGTGAAGACAGCTACTTCATGTCATACGGATATTCCAATAATCTGTACTCCATGTAAAATAACTAAAAACTTTCCCCTAAAAATTCAATGGTGCCAGAGAAAAATCCTATATTAAGCTTTAACTATATTAATCTAAATGTTTCTTGTCTGTTTGGAGGGCATACTTATGACAGCCTGATTATCTCTAGCTGATTTTTTGTATAACCGACATCATTTTTCAGGGTCATATAGCACTCGACAAGGCAGTATTTCCTGAAGGCACTCCTGGGTTTGTGCTTGATGTCTTAGCACGGTCATCGCTGTGGAAAGCGGGTCTGGATTATCGCCATGGTACAATGTTGGCCTCTTGCTGAATTTGTTCCTCTTGCTGAATTTCTTTTTAGGCTGGATGGGTTAATTCTGATAGAGTGATAAGAGAAACTGAGTGAGGCATTCTATGAATAGCAAGTATAATGTTAAGAGAATGATAGGAGAAACTGAGTGAGGCATTCTATAAAATTTAATGATGTTTTTCTTTTTATAGGCACTGGTCATGGCGTTGGTGCTGCCCTAAATGTTCATGAGGGCCCTCAGAGCATAAGTGCTCGTTTTGGTAACTTCACTAGCCTTGAGGCAGGCATGATCGTAAGCAATGAGCCAGGTTATTATGAGGATAGAGCTTTTGGCATTCGCATCGAGGTCATTTTCTTCTTGCATGTCATCTTGCTCAAGTAGATATTTTAGCTCTTCAATTTTAAAGATGCTTCTACCTCCAAGGCCTTGCAAAGTTTTTTGGGCAATAATTACTTGTGGACGTTAAGTGAAACTCTATTTTCAATATCTTTCACAAGGCTTTTCGTTTCTTAATTTTGTTACTATCAAGCCATTCGATTTGTGTGGTGAGTTTCTAGTGATGGAAAAATCATATAAAATATTGTGTTTTCTAAGCCATGTGTCTCGTCATACTCTGCAGCATATTTTGGAAGCTATCTTGTTGTTCTTTTTTTGCAAGAAACAGGTTAGAGAATAAAAAGAGACTTGGGCGTAGTTGGATCTTAAGAAGGAGCTTTGGTTGCGTAGTACTTGACCTATAAGGTTATAGCAACTAAAGGCCTAAAAAATTGAAGAATACTCATTCATGTTGGTTGCATACTTCTTGAGCCTCATTATCATGATGTTAGAGAGGATTAGACTAGGAATATTCCCACTAAGGGGATGTGTTGTAGCTTCCCCAGATGCATAGAGAGCTCTTCTAGCCTTCTCTATTAGAATACCCCCACGTGTGAAAGCAGGGGAAGAACAATTACCTAGAGTCCTCCCTTACGTAATTAGGGGTGGGCCAAAACAAATGTTTAAAGGAATGGGGGCAAAAGAAGCATGTGCTTACTCTTTGCTGCTCCATTTTGTGGAGGAGTGTAGGCAATGATCAACTATTGCTTGATGCCCTGTTTGCTGCAAAATCTTTTGACCCCAATGCTGTATTCACTCCTTTGCCACTTCTTCCAATTCTGATTTTCCATCCACTTTCTTTTTCACAGAGCCTTGAAATCAAGAAATTGAGAGAGTATTTTCTTGCTTAAGAAAGAAGTATAGATCTTTCTAGAAAAGTCATCCATGAAAAAGTCAAGCTTTACTTCTTCCCATCAAATGATTAAGTGTTTATAATCCCTGTCAGGTCTGAGTGCACAAGATCAAGACGGCTTTTGCCCCTTTTTTCTTCATACTTCTATGCATCTTTCTTCTTTTTTGTCAAAAGAAAAGACTTCTATTAAGTATGTAAGAAACTCCGACTCAAAAAGGAGTACATCTTGCGAGCACGAGAAAACAAATACCCAATGGGGCGGAGCTAGAGGAAATCCAAGGTTGAGGTTGAAAGGGCTAGGGACTCTGAGAAAAACAGGGAGCCACTCCACTCCTTGAAGGAAAAAATCCTCTTTTTAGAAGCTGCCCGTGAAGACCCTTGCATGCTCCCCAGGGCCCAAATGGCCACCAAGATTTATACCGTATCTATCTAAATACTGGCCATTATGGGTATAGAGAAAACCTAGGAACCACTCAAAGCCTTTGTGCATCTGGATCTCCAAATATGCCATGCTGATATGCTCGCCAGAACTCCGATGAAGTATCCATAGAGGCATGCACAAGTCTATAATGAGAGGCAAAAATGTCATCCAAAGAACATGTCTCAACCATAATCAAATGGAAAGAGCCGAAGAAGAGTTATGTTTTTCATAAAACACCGGAGGCCTTGAAAGAGAGAGCCAGCTACGGAACCCCAGGTCATGGAGAAAGGAGATTGGATAAAGGTTCTTAGTAATCTAGCAATAGATGATTCTCGTTTGTCTGCAGTGCCATAAGCATTGTAGAATAGACTCCTCAGTAGAAAGCCAACAAATACATGTAGAATCTGTCCCGAACACGGACCTCCACTAGTTCATTGCAATCCCTCCATGAATAGAAAGCCAAAAGAAGAGTGATGTTCCTAATCCTTAGGGATTTCTACAATCTCTTCCAAACGGATTTCTCCAAATCAGTAGAAATCTGAGAAATTGTTCTAATGAGGAGCTCTGGTGGCATTCCAGCCTCTAAACTGAGCTGAAATCTCCTAGCATTACTAACTGTATATTGAGGGGAGGCCCCTCTTGGTGCCGTCGTGCCCTGCATCAATCCATTCCCACTCCTGAGGTCCCAGTGCAAATACTTAATGGGGACATCTCCATAGAGCCAAAGCCTCCACGAGCCCTAGGGAATGTGAGCTATGTTACAGTCTTGAGACCATCCTCAAGCCACAAACCACTACTCCACATGGCCTGCAACCCTGATAGGCTAAAATGGAATATGCAGAAGTACGTCATCTATAGATTTGGCCCGAGTGAACATCAAAGACCAAGGTGTCCTCGTCTGATCCTCAAAATCCTATAACTTGAAGTGGGATCCTTTCCTGAAGGCCCCAAGCCAAGGAGACCGAGGAAAAGGCCTACCACTTCTGAGAACCCAATCTAAGGGTATGGCTGCATCAATTTGTTGAGTTCCCCTTTCACTTCCTCTAAGGAAACTTACTAATTGGAGTCTCCGATCATTTGGAAGATTTCTGAAAACCGTCCAAGAGCCCATAAAGGAATTGTTGACACTTAGACCTGGTATTGCCTTGTAGGCTAGCTAGCACATTTTAGTTCTAAGTTGACTTTGGGCCTTATATTGGCCATCTCTTATACTTTCTCATCATCCATTTGCAAGTACACTTTAGTGTCTTCAGATTATTGTCCTGCATTCGAGCTTCCTTCTATTGCTCCACCCATTGAATACTGGTCATAGCAAGTTCTCTTGCTCGTATCTGCTTGCCCCATGCTCATTGCTCAACCCAACTTCCTCTCAAGGAATTGAACGCTAGAGGTGAAGGCGAGATTGGGACATCTCAATTATGGTAGTTTGGTGAAAATGGATTCCAAGGATATGGTAGTTTCCAGAACTGTCGTTTCGGGGCTCCCAAAATGGTGCAGTGTTTCGGAAGCATTTCTCGAAATGAAATGCGGGATAGGCGGCGGGCGCTGATTCTCATTTCTTTCTGTTGATCGAGCTCAGTTCAGTCATTCCAAGGTGTACTTCGGAAGTGGCATGATATATTTATTCCTTGAGTTACGTCCTAAAGTACATGAAGTGTTCTTTGGAGTGTTTAAATCTTGTAATGAAGAGAACCTCTGTTGAATAAATCAAGTGTCTTTTATTTGGAAACTTGTCGCTTTTTTTCCCGTTAAATGATTCACTCTTGGATAAAATATATGAAGTCTTGTTAGTGAGGGAGCATTTCCTTTGGTTTGGGAGGGGTGGGTAAGGTCATTGAGCTATTCTAGATTGCTTAGGGGCTGTCCGGTTTTCCCTCTTTTCTTTTATCATCTTTTTTGGCGATCCTGCTGGGGACACACAAAAACACTGTGGGTCTTGGATTGAGATAGTGTGCACTCGAAACAAGACAACTTGGAAGGGTTGGGTGAGATTTAATCCCTTTTTTGTGGGTTGGTTGAAGATTCTCTTCTGAATCTTGGGTGTATTTTGATGAGCTATGAAGACAACGCCTCGCATGCATGTGATACATTGTGAGTTATGTAGTGGGTGTGGGCATAGAAGAGAGAATTGCATTGATCACAAGCTTCGAGTGATTCATCTCCAAGCAATAATTAAGAAAATTCTGAAGAAGATTGTCTTGAAGAAATAGAGATCTGAGTTAGCTGCAAGTCAGAGCACTACTGAGGAATAGAGTTATTTGTTTTGGGGTGATTGGTTGAGTTTTTTTCCTGTGTACAAGATGGCTCATGAATTTCCCAGATTTTATGGGTTGCTCAATGAAGATCCTCAGAGGTTCATTGAGAGTATGGAGTTTATTGCTTTAATCAAAGACAGAAATGCTCCTGAAGTGCTTTTGCAGTTTCTTTCCTTTTGCTTGATGGGAGAGGCTCGAAATTGGTTGCAAGAGTTCCAAGCTGGTTGCCAAGTTGAGCAAAGGGTTCATAGAAATCCGAGTTATGCTGAGGTGAGGGCTGCCTTTTTGGCAAGGTTCGCATGTGTGCATGATGCTGATGGGTTGTGGAGAGAGCTGTGCGCTTTGCAGCAGAACTCGCACCAGTCACTGGATGAATACTTGGGAAGGTTTACTATCTTGTGTAATAGATGGCAGACTGCTTTGCTGCCAGAGGTGCCTCCACGGGTGATAAAGAAGGACAGGTTCATAACTGGAGTGAAGTCTGAAAGTCGAATTAAGGTGGAATGTAAGGGATTGCCCACTTTTGAGGATGCAAGGAGAGTAGCCAGGGAAAAGGAAAGGAAACAAAAGAAATTGATACAGCTTAGTAGTGAGCTTCCTATGGTGTAGGCTAATCCTACTGCCACATTTCCTTTGCCGGATGAGCCATTTAAGTCAGAACCCAAAAAGGAAGAATCCATAAAGGAAGAGATTCATGAAATGTCAAAACTTATGAAGAATCTTTCTCTGAATCTGATGAGTGGTAGGAGAAGAGGTAGGGCTGCAGCAGGGAGGGGTATAGGCGGATTGCCTTTACCTGGTGGTTCAGCTCTGTGGCAAGCGGGAAGAGGACGAGAGGTTTCTGCTCCCAATGTGCAATGTTTTAAGTGTGGAGTTATGGGTCATTATAGTTCACAATGTGATAACCCATCTCGAGAGGGGGGAGATATTTATCCACTGCCACCAGGGCTGAATAACAGGAGTGATGATCATAGTGTGGAGGTGAAGGAAGCAAGTCAATCAAGTGGTAATGGTAAATTCACTGCTGAAGAAAAGGGCAAAGGAAAGCTTGTGAGTTTCCTTGAAATAGAGGAGGATGATGCAGATGTTATGCCTGTAGGGAAAATAGTCCGTGAAGAAGAAGCCAGTCCGAGTGCAAGGCAGGAAGAGCATGCTGAAGAGGTGGTCACTTATCAAAGGAAGAAGAGCAGAAGAGCTAAGAATCCCAGAAGAAAATATAAGGTGTTTGATTATCCTATTGGAAGAGAACAAGGAGAATATGATCTTGTGGGAGATCTCTCCAGGAGAAAGCCTGATATTACTTTTGGGCAAATGATCAGCTTGTGTCCCAAATTGAAGAAGGAATGGAGGCGAGCAGTGAATCCTAGCAATAGGGCTGCCCGAAAGAAGACAGTGAAGTTGATGTCTGTGTCTGAGCTTTCAGATATTTTTGTCTCCATCAGTAACACCCCCAAGTCCTCCATTAACCTGACCACCAAGTCCCTAACTTATCTCAATCACACCAACATAGGTGACACCTAACTGATGAGTCACTTGACACACCTACCATGGTGCTCACTAGCACTCACACCATGTCCTACACAAGCACTAGCACATTGGCACACACACACACACCATATGACCATGTCCATAAGTGTGTCCCCTAAACATCAATTTATCCAAACTACCCCCCCTTAAATTGATGACCTTCTACCCTGGCCATGGTTTTCATGCTCCTGACCTTGTTCTCACTCCAGTTGCATCGGCAGTAGACTCACGTGGACACCCTAGCTCCACCATGATCTCACTCCAAATCTGGCTACCTCGGTTTACAATAAGAGAGTCCACCTAGAATATGTCTCTTTGGGTATCACCATAGGACATATGACTCAAAGCAGGCAAACACAACTAACTAAAATGGAAATAACATATCATTTTAGAATGGACTATCCATGGCAGAGCACCTTATTTACTCAATCACACAACATAAAACTAGGTGATAGGGTCAATGCTCCCTTGGATGAAATCTCCCTTATTGATGACAATCATATCATCACAGTAGACTTCATACTTCTTATTGCTTGGATCCTTTTCCCGTAAGGCCTTGTCCTTCATGACATCTTCTCGCTCTTCTTTAGGGCAGAAGAAATCTCCTTCTCCATACGTGTGTAGATTGCTTGCCATAAATTCAGAGAAGCCTAATTGCTTAGCATAATAATAACTAGTGGGTTTCTCCCATAGCCTCTTCGGTGGTGTCTTCTTGATGACCTTGTACTGGGGCTTTTCTTCCTTCACCTTTGAGGGATCCATAATGAGTAGGTCTTACTTTCAATAGAAAGCAGTGTCTAAACTCTTACAAGATTTGATTATCTTTTTGAGGAGTTTGGAGAATCAAACCAAAAACAATGATAACATTAAATGCGAGGTAGATACTCAATGCATTTCTGGAAATCAGAGTTCAGGGAACTAAAACACATATATGAGCAAACTTTTGGATAGTTAATTGTAGGAAATAGTCAAACTTAAACCATTACCCCCCAAATTTTCCCAAACTAAGAAATTAGAGACTGGAGGCCGAAATTGGAGAGCTATCGTGCATTATTCAGAGGGAGTTTGAGTGGAAAAGATTGCCCTTGTAGTCGCCCATCAGTAGCAGAAAGCATTCGCTTAGAATCGCGCCATGTCGCTTGGCATTACACAGTGAATCCTGACTGTAAAATCGACAAGTGTGGCCCGAATACTTCACCAACAGAGATGAAATTCCATCAGGAGGTAGCCCTTGGGGTCGCCCAGCCTCCTGTCAGAGGAATTTGAGAATGGTTTACGTATGCAGCCAGCATTGTGGAAATCCCGCCATGAAGAAGAGGAAGCGGCACACAAAATCGGCGACGATTTGGAAGATCCCTTCGGTTAGTGAGGTCGCCCAGCCATGAGGAATGTTCAGCTAGGAGGATGTTTCAATTTATCGGTTGGATGCGGAGAATTTGCTCTTGCAAAATCGTGGGCAAAGGGAAAGACACCATGGAAGCAAGAATGAAGCTTGGTAGGGATGACCACGTGGCAGCAAAGTCAAGCCTCAGTCAACCAGGCTCTGATACCATGTTAGAAATGGAGCATGAACAAGAGCAAGTGAGCAAGTGAGCAAATGAGAGCAATAGCAAGTGCGAGTCTTATTTCATTCATGAGTAGAGTTACATATAGTGGAATGCCCTTGATGAATCTGCCTCCCATCTGGATCATGCACAACAACACCTCCCGAGGCTTTATTCAAGCTCTTCTTAAAAGACCCATCAAAAAACAGGGTATATGCATTATCTAATGGCTGCTCTTCCTCCTTTGCAATATGCTCCTCAACCTCCTTCACCAGAATCGGAATTTCTTTGTAAGTAAGCAAATCAGCCAGCGCAGCCCTGGTAGAGTCTTCAACAAGAAAAGTAAATGAAAACTCCTGAAGTTCAGTAATCCACTTAATCATGCTTCTTGAGAGGTAGGTGCTATTCAACAAATGAGGAAGTAAAGAGGAATTAGTGAGAACCACAAAAGTTTGAGACGACAAATAGGAACGAAACCTTCTACAAGCATAAACCAAGCTGGCCAGAATCAATTGCGCTGCTGTGAATTCTCTTTCAGCCTCACTTCTGCTTGCATAATAAACTGGCCTCATATACCTTGAGCCCTCTCCTTGCTGTAAAAGTATAGCCCCAATAGCATCAAGACCCACCGAAGGATTCACATAAAAAGTTTTTTGGAAGTTTGGTACCTTCACACTTGAAAATGACCAAGCATCTCCTTCACTGCTTCAAATACTTCTTCACATTCACTTGTCCATTTCAGTGGCTCATGCTTCACCACCTATTGAAGAGGATATAATGTTGGATAAATTGATGTTTAGGGGACACACTTATGGACATGGTCATATGGTGTGTGTGTGTGTGTGTGCGCCAATGTGCTAGTGCTTGTGTAGGACATGGTGTGAGTGCTAGTGAGCACCGTGGTAGGTGTGTCAAGTGACTCATCAGTTAGGTGTCACCTATGTTGGTGTGATTGAGATAATTCTATTTTTTACATGATGTCCGATGTCTTCTCAATGGGATTTGTTGTGTTTGTAAAACAAAAAATTATTTACTAGTAGTAATGTTGTAATTTGTTTTGTGCTTTAGGACATTTTAAAAACGTGATTAAGAAAATTCGCGCACGTACTAACGAAATACGCGTGTGGACTTGTTGGGGATGAAACTTCGCACGACTCTTAGGCCACCCTAGTCATACATCCACGCGAGATTTGGTCTGAACTGATTTGGTATGCGCCACGTGGAAGGTACAATGCGTACATTTTTACAATCCCTACTAGCACGACTACGTATGAGCTATGGCGCATGTACTAACGAAATACGCGTGTGGACTTATCTGTTGGGAATGAAACTTCGCACGACTCTTAGGCCACCCTAGACATACATCCACGCAAGATTTGGTCTCCAACTTATTTGGTATGCACCATGTGGAAGGTATAATGCGTACATTTTTACAATCCCTACTAGCACGACTACGTGTGAAAAATGGCGCACGTACTAACCAAATATGCATGTGGACTTATCTGTTGGAGATTAAACTTTGCACGGCTCTTAGGCTACCGTAGACGTACATCCACGCAAGATTTGGTGCCCAACTGATTTGGTATGCGCCACGTGGAAGGACAGCTGCGTACATTTTTACAATCCCTACTAGCACAACTACGTATGAAAAATGGCACACATACTAATGAAATATGCACGTGGACTTATCTGTTGGGGATGAAACTTCACAAGGCTCTTAGGCTACCCTAGACGTACATCACACAAGATTTGGTCTCCAACTGATTTGGTATGCGCCACGTGGAAGGACAATGCTGCATATTCAGCTTCATTATTACTGCATGCTTTAAGCTGAATACCCAATAAAGAACAGAGTCCACCGTGGTCCCAATGATTAAAGCTAGGGAGTGGCCATCTCTTTCTTCCAATTCTCAAGCTCTTAATCATCAACTGGAATGGCAATCTTCTCCTTGCTATCCAACAAGTCTTTCGGTTTTACCCCCACCCCCGTTGTTAGCTTCCACAACTTCTGAGCCACTAGAAGGCTCCAGATTTTCATCTTTCAAATCGGGTAGTCTGACCCGTCTAGCTTCAAGGTATGTATCAGTTTGGGAATCAAGAGATTAATGATGAAGGGTGATGCATTAATAGTTGTCAAGCAAATCTTCGGAGTCTGAAAGACAAAGCATTTGCATTTAAGGAGTTGGCTGAATGTCATTAGGAAGCAGTTGAAACAGCTTGAGGCCTGGAGCTTGCATCATGTAGAGAGGAGTCTAAACTCGGAGCCTCATAATGCTGCCCAAGAGTTGGCTGAGCCACATATACAAGCAGTGAGAGTACAGGAACCTCTTTATAGGGGTAGAGAATTCTTGGCTTTGGTGGAAAAGTTTTTGTTGTCTGGAAAAGTTTCTGAAGAAGTTCCTGAACAAAAGAGATATAGGTTCGTGAAGACAAGTCAGCCTTATTGTTTGATTGGTGATATTTTATACATGAAAGGAGCTGACACATGACAGGAGCTGACCTGATACTTAGAAGAGTACCTTGGCGTGATGAGATCCGGCATATACTGGAAGCAAATCATGAAGGCATCTGCGGTGGCCATTTTGCATTTAAGATCATGTTAAGGAAGATTTTGACAGAAGGCTATGTTTGGCCTTCCTTACAGAGAGATATAAGACATTGGTGTATGTCTTGTTTTCAGTGTCAACAAATGGGAAAGAGGATCTTGCATCGGGCTCGTATCAGCTTGAAGACTTGGATGGCAAGATGCATAAGAATCGGGTTAATGGTTTAAGATTGAAGAAATATGTTGTTAGGATCAGGCAAGTAAGCTCGTGTGGGCCAATGGTGATAGTAGCAGATAAAGCAGAAAGTCTTATGGATGAAAATGTTTCATTTGAGTTGAAGCACATGTTCGCCTCCGAGCTGCAAGACATGAATGTCTGCAGTCTTGGGTGTGGGCAAATATGATAGGTCAAAAAATGTAGTAAGCTCTTGTGCACTGTACATAATAAGGGGTAGGCACATAGGTACACTTAGCTAGCAGATGATGGGGCTTTTTTGTTCCAAGGACATTTTTCAAAAAAAAAAATGATGTGATGTAAATATTTTTTTAGAGTTGAATAAAACTCTGCAAGGGCCTTAATGGAAGAAGATGAATCTCCAAGTGGTAGACCAATCACATCAGAGCAAGTGTATCCAAGGGTCATGTGTTGGGGGTCACATGTCCAAAGGTATGTGTAATTGTGGGGTTTTTTCCGGGTCACCGTGTTCATCCGTGTTCATGATGGGATGGGATTATGGGGTTTTTTTGTTGCCAGGTCAAGGGGCTTTTAGCTGGTTCATGTGGGTTTGCATACAGGGCAAAATTGCATGTGAAAAGTGTGTGTAGAAAGTGTGCCTAGGGGGCCAAATGTGCAATTAAATTTGCCATGGGGTGATTCTATGCAAGCAAAGGACAGTGGTAAAAAACCTTTGGAGAAAAATGAGACTGTATGCCAAGGTTACTCCAGGCAAGGAAGAAATTGAAAACGATACGTGGGTAAAAGAATTCTGGAAACCTGTGCGATGTGGAGAAGGATGATCGACGTGCTGATTTCAGTGCTCCACCTGGGGGAAGAATCGACAGCTGATGTGGTTGCTGGAAGCCATGCAATGATGTTACTGATTGTGGAAGATTGCAAGGAGGAATTGTGGGCTTGATCGACGTCTCTTACCAAAGGAGGCGGCTTTTTTTCTTCATTCTCTGGACACCAGCAAGAACGTGAAGCCATCGCTCATCATTTCGGTCCTGAAGTTATTCATCTCTTGATATATGTGGGTTTTCGACGAATGAAGTAGCTTGCTGGTCTGCATCAATTTGCTGCTGCAAAGAGGGCGTGAAGAGTTCGTCAGGAAAGAAGGAACAAGAATCTAAAGGAGCTGATTCCCATTTCTTTCTGTTGATCGAGCAAGTTGTACGAGAGTCAGTTGTGATTGATGCTGCTCAGAGAAAGCGTTTCAAATCTTCTAGGCTGATCGCTTCTAGTTGATGTTGCATTGAAAAGGATGTTTGGGCCTTGGAATCGTGTATCTACTTGTTGCTGTTCTGTGACTCCTAGCAGTCAGGAGAAGGATCGTTTGTTGGTGTGAAGCTGCTGAGTTTCCAGAATCGAATAGTTTGATTCAGCCTATCTCTGACTGGAGTTCTCATTTGGTGTTGACAGGCTGGAGTACCTTCAAATCTGCAAAGGATTCACTGTTTTTTTCTGAAGTGACGTCTTGGGAATTTCGATCTTAGGAGTGGGATTCATTGGTGGATTGAGTGCTCTCTGTTCTGGGGATTGTTTTCCTGAATTAACAGCAAGATCTGTGTTGTCTTGTGATTATTTGTTGTGAGGGAGTCTTGTGGTAGTGGTGGCTGGACACCTTGCTCTGAAGTGGTGTAAGCGCTCTAGTCTTGAGAGCCTCACTTGGTGTTTTGATCTACTTGGTTCCTGGCTCAGTTCATTCATTCCAAGGTGTACTTTGGAAGTGGCGTGATATATTTATTCCTTGAGTTACGTCCTAAAGAACATGAAGTGTTCTTTGGAGTGTTTGAATCTTGTAATGAAGAGAACCTCTGTTGAATAAATCAAGTGTTTTTTATCTGGAAACCTGTCACTTTTTTTCCCGTTAAATGATTCACTCTTAGGATAAAATATCTGAAGTCTTGTTAGTGAGGGAGCATTTCCTTTGGTTTGGGAGGAGTGGATAAGGTCATTGAGCTATTCTAGATTGCTTAGGGGCTGCCCGGTTTTCCCCCTTTTCTTTTATCAATGGGAGGATCACTTGGCTGAGCAGTGGCCCCTGCCGCAAGGGGGTGTGGGTCTCCACGTATGGGCTCTTGCTGCTCCTCCTCAGGTGCCTTTAAAAAAACCATCTCTCTCTCTCTCTCTCTCTCTTTGCGTCTAGCCCTCTGCCTGCGGCACTTTTGGGCCTGTTTGCTTGGTTTCTGTTTCTTTTTAACCTGGGTCCAATTCCCTTTTGAAGCACCCAGGGGGTCTGAGACTCCTACTACTCCTGTCTGGGGGGGTGTTGGGCTCTGGCCCGCTGACTCTGCCTGCTCTGCGGGGTGGGGGGGGGGGAGCTCGGCCTTGGCCGTGGGGGCAATCTTTGGCTAGGTGACCCATCTATCTGCGACGAAGACACTAGCCTGGTAACCTAGAAATCTCCACTCACTGGCGAAGTGTACCACCTTCGAGGGTCTCTAGGAGGATCAACTCTGGGAGGGCTCTTAACCACTACTCTGATCCTGGGGACCCTGTCATATGCTACCACTGATGCGGCCGAATGTGGCGGAGACTCCAGCACAATGCCAAATGCCCAACCAATGGAGGGGAAGATGGCTCTATATTCCTTTGGGAGACCTGGGAAGTGGAGCGTAACGGAAAAACGAAAACATGGTGTGTCGTGTGCATGTCCTCCACTGTTAACGCCATGGTACCAAGGAAAGAGGTACACCATATGCTCTTCCATAGATAGTGACTTCCTGGATGTGGTCACCCTCTAGTGCCAAGCTCACCTGGATCCACTCTCACACACTGTCGCCTTGTGGGTGTGAGGCCCACAATTCTGCCCACAATCACCTTGTCTTGGAGGGACCGAACTGCTTGTTGTACCTGTTGCTTGTCGGCTGAAGAAAGGAGGACCTTAATCATTGTGGGATTCGAGGGTGCTGCCATAGAGTCCCTCTAGCGAGACCAAAGGTCACCTCCAAGATCTTTCTCCTCCTAACAAACACAAATGCTCCTGTTGTGAATGAAGAAGAGGAAGGAAGGAGATGAAGAGGCGGAGAGGAGGTGAGGGGGAATGGAGAAGGCGGGGAGGAGGAGGCGGAGAAGGGAGGCGGAAAAGAAGCCGAAAGAGGCGGGGTGGAGAAAGCAGTGGGGGGGCCCAAGAATAGAGGCGTAGAGAGGGTGGGAAGGAGGCTGAGAGGGGGGCAGGGGAGGAGGTAGCAGAGATGGAGGTGAAGGTGGAGACGGGGAGGGAGATGCAGGCGGGATGGAGGTGGAGGTGGAGGTCGAGGAAGAGGTTGGGAAGGAGGCAGGGAGGGAGATGGAGGTGGAGGCGGGATGCAAGTGGGGGAGGAGGCAGAGGCGAGGGATGGCAAAAGGGCGGAGAGTAGGAGAGGAGAGGAGGCAGAGGCAGAGGCTGAAGGGTGGAGAGGAGGCAGAGGCGGAAGGGTGGAGAGGAGTCGGAGGCGGAAGGGCGGAGGGAGAAGGCGGGCAGGGTGGGTAGTGGGAGCGTCCAGGTTGCGGGATTGTGATAGCTTCTTACAATGCTTCAAGTTCAAGGATTGCAAGCTGTTTTTTTTTTTTTTTTCCAAAGGTTGTAAGCTGGTTTCTACAACATTGGACCCTAGTTTCTGTTTCTCCTATGAGGATGGGAGTGACCCATTTGATGCTACCCTTTACCTATAGGCTGTGGTCTGCATTATCTATTTATGTCACACCAGGCCTAACTTGCAGTATGCAGTGTTTCAGTTAAACAGGTTCATGTTCAAGTCCAGTATTCAGCATTGGAAAGCAGAAAACGTGTCTTCAGATACTTGCAAGGCATGCAGCATTTGGGACTGTTATATGATGCCTTCACAGATAGTGACAAGGCTAGTTGTTACAACACCAGTGTGTCTCACAGTGTCAATTGTTTCATGCTTGGCTCAATTGTTTCATGCTTGGCTCTTCATGTATTTATTGGTTCAGCAAGAAAAAAGTATCCTATAGTTGCTACTTCGAGTTGTGAAGCTGAATAGAGGGCAGCCTTCACAACCAATGTAGACTTTGTTTGTCTTTGCAAGTTACTTGCAGATGCCAGGCAACTTCTACCATGATCTACACTGACAGCCAGAGTTCTTTGCCCGTTACACATACCTGAGCCAATGCTGGACTTTACCTTCATTTCCTTGGTGCCTTTAGTATGTTAATTATGTTCAATGGGACTATAGTCCCTGGCACCTTGGGATCGTGAATGGCCATTTGTTTTCCTCCCTTTCTAGGCACATATATGGATACAAGGATATGCATCCAATTGTGGGAGAACTCGGTCTCTGGCAGCGAAGCGTACCAATGTTCATGGTGGTCCTCTCCTGCATCCTTTTCATTACATGCCTGGAACACATTCACTAAAGTGGTCCGTTGGGTATTGTCAGACTCGGCAGCAAATATATTACTGGACACAGGATGGGCTTTCCAAGTATGAAGGTTGACCCTCATGACCTGCTCGTCCTTATGCAGATATATCTTGTTCAAGCTCCAGTCACGGACCCCAATCCTGCAGTGCACATGAAAGGTCTCCCTAATATAATGTTGTAGCCGTCCGACTGGTCATAGAAATCCATAACCACAAACCATACTTGGTAGGTAAAACCGAAGGTCTTAATTTTAATCTTGACTTTCATGTGCCTATCAAGCACATGTAGGTGCACTATCATTATGTTCGAGAGCGACTTTTAGCTGGAGATATACGATTGTTCTACATTCCCATGGAGGATAACTTAGTAGGTATAATGAAGGGGAAGAAGGGGCCAAGTTAGAGGTCCTTTAGGTGGAAAATGTGAAGGGACTATATAAGTTCCCATCCACCCCCACCTCCTACTATGTACCTTTTGATGTGTCATCTAATCCTGTCTACTCTCCCTTCCTCCTTGTTGTATACGCTCACTCACTCTCTCTCTTCCCTACTCCCTCTCATTCTCTCCCTATGTCTTTCCTACCTCATTCTCTCTCTCTCTCCTACCCCTTCTCCTCCCTTCTTCCCCTACCTCTCTCCCCCTTCTGCTAGTCTATCCCCCTTTCTCCAAGTCTGTCCCTATCCCCTTTTCTACAGCTCCGACTCTTGCACCTAGCTTCCCCTTTAACCTTTCACTTCAGCTCCTACGTGAATGGCCGAGCGGTAAATCTGGCCTGAGAGAGAACCGCTATGGTCTAGCGAAGTACAGATGTAGGAGTCAAGAGTTTGGACTTGACTAAGGGCGCCTACGTCAGAGGCTTCAATTTGGAAAAACTAGCACTCCACAGCAGCCCACGAGCAAACAACAAATCCATGAGCAAGAGCCCTCCGACCAAAAGCAAACAACAACTAATCCGGAGCTCCACACCTATGTCATTGACGACAGTCTTATCCTCGAGCTGCCTGTCGCTACGCCCACGGGGTGCCCGTCCACACGCGACTGGAGCCTCCAGTCGTCGACAAATTGCTTGAGAAGAACTTCATCTCTCAGAGCACTTCTTCTTTTTCCTCTCCGGTGCTTCAAGAAGGATGGATCATACTGCATGTGCATTGATTACAGGGATCTAAATAAGGCTACTATCGAGAACAAGTTTCCAATCCCTAGGATAGATGACTTGTTGGATGGAACTCAAGGGGGCTCAGTTTTTCACAAAGATAGATTAGAGGTTTGGTTACCATCAAATCAGGGTGAAAGAAGGAGATGAGCACAAGATGGCCTTCCGCACAGAACGGGGCTTGTATGAATTCAAGGTGATGCCTTTTGGATTGACTAATGCACCAGCCACCTTCCAGGCATTGATGAACAAGATATTGGAGCAGATGCGTGCTAGTTTTCTTTGATGATATCCTCATTTATAACAATGATAGACAAGAGCACATTAAGCATATGAAGCAAGTGCTGGAAATTTTTAGGATGCATCAACTTTATGCAAAAGCCAGCAAATGCACTTTTATGGCAAAGGAGGTTGAGTACCTGGGGCATATTGTGAGTAGACGTGGCATTCGGGTGGATCCCGCAAAGGTGAAATGCATCAAAGATTGGCCACAACCACAAAATCCCACCCCAGTTGAGAGGATTTTTAGGTCTTGCTTCCTTCTACAGGCGCTTTATTCGCAAATTTGTCAAGAGGGTAGCTCCTCTTACTGACCTCTTGAAGAAGGATGCTTTTCGGTGGTCAAAGGAAGCACAACACAGCTTTGAAGACCTGAAATTTTCTCACTCATGCACCTATCTTGGTATGCCTTGATTTTTCGCGTCCTTTCATTGTGTAGGCAGATACCAGTAGCAAAGGATTGGGGGCTGTTATGAGGCAAGAACACAGGGTAATAGCCTTTGAAAGTAGGAAGTTTGATGCCAAAGAACTCAATTTGCATGTTTATGATTAGGAGATGCTGGCTATTTTGCATGCTTTCAAGAAATGGCACCACTATCTGTACGGAAGTAAAATTAAGGTGAAAATAGATCATAGGACACTCAGATTCTTCCTCACTTAGCCAAATTTGTCATATAAGCAGAAGAGGTGGTTGGCTGCAGTTCAATCCTATGATTTTGACATTGAGTATAGAAAAGGGAAGGAAAATGTGGTTGCAGATGCCTTGTCTAGGATGTGGGCTTGCAATTGTCTGCTATCTCTACCATATATTAGGAGTGGATTCATGGCATTCAGCAAGAGTATATGCAGAATTCTAAGGCAGCTCCCATATTTTCAGATTTGCAGAAGCCTTCTAGTCAGGGTCATCCAGATTTCAAATTGCATAATGGGCTGTTGTGGTGCCAAGACAGGATTTATATAGTGCCATAATCAAAATACCGCGAGTTGGTTTTGCAAGAAATGCACTCCTCTCCCATGGCTGGACATGCGGATATCACTAAAACATATGAAAGAATCAAGCAGAGCTTTACTTGGGAAGGCATGTGGAGAGATGTGGTTAAATACGTGGCTGAATGCTTGCCTTGACAATAGAATAAAGTAGACAACAAATTACCCACATGTCTCTTGCAGCCATTACCCATTCAAGAGGGAAAATGGATGCACATAGCAATGGATTTCATCACAGGTTATCCTTCTACAGAGAAGGGATGGGACAACATTTTTGTTGTGGTGGATAGAATGACAAAACAGGCCCATTTCATACCCACTAAGAACTGGTATTCAGCATCACAGGTTGCTTGGCAATTCATTGAGCATGTCTTTAAGCATCATGGTTTCCCTCAGGAAATTGTCAGTGAGAGAGATGCAAAGTTTATGGGTCACTTTTGGCAGGGGATATTTACAGTAGTGGGTACTTTACTCACACCTGGCACTGCTTACCATGTTGAGACTGATGGACAGTCAGAAAGGGTGAACAAATGGGTGGAGGAATATTTGAGACATTTTTGTCATGATACTCAGAAGTCTTGGGATAAATGGTGGTCACCCGCTGAATTTCGCTACAACAGCATGAGCCCTTTTGAGGCAATGTACGGATGCAAGGTCGGGATGCTTTCTTCAATTGCTGACATGGCTGTGAAAAATCAGCAAGCACGGAATGACTTGGAGGGGATGGATGCCCTTCTGCAGTTGGCAAAAAAGAATATGCAAGATGCCCAAGCCAAGCATAAGAAATATGCAGATGAATGCATGAGATATTATTCTTTGAAAGAGGGAGATTATGTGCATTTGCGTCTCCATAAGAACCGTTATGCCTCACTGAAAAGTAATACCAACACAAAGCTTGCTCATAGATATCATGGTCCTTACAGGATCATCCGCAAGGTTGGAGAGGTAGCATATCAGTTGGAGCTACCCAGTACCTCCAAGATCCATAATGTTTTCCATTGTCTTTGCTGAAACCACATGTTGGACAACATGTCCATGTTCTTCCAGAGTTGCCACCTATGGATGAAGAGGGCCACATCCTCTATGTTCCGAAGCGCATCGTGGGTTTCAGAGACCATGTACTCCGAAACAAGGCCTACGTAGAGTATCTTATCAAGTGACAGGGACTCCTTGAGGATGAAAATTCATGGCAGCCAAGAAGCATTGTACAGGACCACCCCTATCTCCTACCGGATTGATTAGTAGTTGCTGTTTGCTGCACTTTTGGACAGCCATGCTGTGAAATATTGAGGGCAAAATTCTATGGGAAGGGATGGTTGTAATGAAGGGGAAAAAGGGGCCGAGTTAGAGGCCCTTTAGGTGGAAAATGTTGAGGGACTATATAAGTCTCCATCCACCCCCTACTATGTACCTTTTGATGTGACATCTAATCCTATCTACTCTCCCTTCCTCCTTTTGCCTACGCTCGCTCACTCTCTCTCTTCCATACTCCCTCGCATTCTCTCTCTCTCTCTTTCCTACCTCATTCTCTCTCTCCTACCCCTTCTCCTCGCTTCTTCCCCTATCTCTCTCCCCCTTTTGCTAGTCTATCCCCCTTTCTCCAAATCTGTACATAACCCCTTTTCTATAGTAGGTCTCTTCACGGAGGCTCTACCATGACCTAAGTTTCAAGCTTTTCGGCAAGCTTTACACTTGGCACCATTTGTTGCGCTAGTTCTCTATACCGTCATAGGGTGCTATATTGACGAATATGTGCAACCATGATATAGCTTCTTGGTATACATGAGATGTATGTAGAATACTTCAGCCGCCATGGAGGGGGGTTTGTTGACACATAGTCGTGGTATGGCCGTGTAGGCTAGTTAGGACACTCACTCCTATTGGGACACCTAGTACACGTATGGCAATTTATCTTGTACTTTTTTATTATGTTTCTTCAGCTTGTTGTCTTCCCCTTACAGTCCAGTCTTCTGCTTACATTCCAGCTTTCTTCCATTTCATCCTCATCCAATAGGAAGCGGACCCTCTCTTCTAACTAGATCATGGCATATAATGAGAATTACCAAGTGGCCAGCCATGATCATCATGGATACTGCCATTCCACATGACAAGGTGCCTATTAATCTCTTCTTGAGAGGAGGGGGGAACTCTCTAAAGAGTGCTCCTAAAGTTGGCCCAAGCTTTTCGGATAGTAGCCATAAGAGGGGAGGGGGGCTCTGAGATGGACTGAGGTAAAAATCTACCTGGTGCCATCCATTCAATCTCTACCCTTAGAGGGAGAGTAGGATTGAATGCATGTAATGAAATTTTTTTTCCCAAGATTCCTGTCTTGGCAAGAGCGCTCTGACCACCACCTTGCATAATCAGCTCTGCTTTGTAAGTCTAGATCTATTATATCGAGGCCTCCTTCCCACGTGGATAGGATCAAAGTCTCCCAAGACAGCCTGGCTCCGGTGTCTACTAAACCATCTAGACCACTTCAAAGAAATTCTTTGTAGGCCTTTCGAGCTGAGTGATGTAGTTCCTCAACCATGTTGTGGCTAGCAATACTTAGTTGATCACCACCACCCTGGAAGCAAGATTAGGCTTGGCTCTCCAACACCGGTGAATCCAAGTGAAACCAAAATCAGCCCCCAAATTGGAGTGTCCTAATCATTAATCCAAAAGACATTAGATTTATTCCAATTAATACTTGCACCTGCTGCCGCCGCGAACAAAATAAATCCAAGGCTGCCTTGAAAGAAGAGACGTTTTATGGAGTGGAACCTGTGTATCTTTCCGTGAATATATCTCCTACAAAATGCAATATGCGATTGTATAGGATCCAAAGCATCCATCATGTTAATTGTGCAAGGACTTTTGGGGTTAATGTCAGCCAACCTTCTATGCATAGGGTGTATAATAGGCTGTTTTGATGTGGAACAGCCTTCACATTTGCTACATGAGCCCATGAGTTCGTTAAATGGAACCTTTATAGTGCAAATGCTTTTGTGAAGGTTTACATCATTCCCTTCATCACGTAAGGTTGAAACAAAAAGCAAGTTCTTTCAAGGACTAGGCACATATTTGGCATTCTTCAAATACTTCACCTCTTTTGGACATATCAGCTTTTAAACATTTTTAACTTCCATTGCACCACTCGAAGATTGTCCTAATAACTAAAACCATCCCTAGTAAACCAGATGTTATGGTTCGAGCATTCATTTAAAAATGATGAAACCAATGGTGTAGTAGAGTTCACAATTGTTGCCAGGCAAGTTGCTTGTAGCTCCTCTTTTCAAATTGATATTCTTGTGGCACATTGTTGGGGGATACTAGCATCCTTGAGCTTTTAGTTGTGTGGCTTGACACGGGTTACACTTTGAACTTTTGGTTCTCAAAGAAATGTCTAGGCTTTTTGCATTCTTTAAGGACTCCTCATCAATTGTAAGGTCCACCCTACGTCAGCGCATGGTTCTTTATGGACGGGTATGGACATCAAACGGTGAAGACCCTTTTTTTAATTACTTTATTGAGCGAGGTTTGGACCTTTGGTAGATTTGGAAGCTACTTAAATACCTATCTATGTAGATGAAGAACTCCTTGGTGGTGGGAGCAAGTGAGACTATTCTTAATTGCAGCTAATGTTCCTTGCAAAGAAAGAGTTTAGGTAGATTAATATTTGAAGGGTTGAAAATTACCTACACTCACAATTATGCCAGCCTAAGACTAAACTGAGAAGTGAAAGGAAAGAAGACTCTTATTGCTTGCGAAAATACTCAGAGCCAAATGACATTCTTGGTCCCCCTCATTGCTATGTGCGTTGTTGGAGGACCTACATTCATTCCATAGAGAAAACAAGCACTACAACTTACAGATCACCCTCATGATCTTCTTGGCATCGAACTATCAACGAACCATCATGTATATGAGCTGTAGAGTGAGGCGAAACTGCCATGAGAGCATCTTGTCTATCACGGACCTGCCATCCTGAAACTCGAGCAAAGAGAGAATGAGGGCGCAATCAGTGGAAAGAATATAGTCACCACCATGCATGCCACATGGCAGCCGTCCGTGAATTATCAACAAACCATCGTGTATATAAGCTGCAGAGGGAGCCGAAACTGCCATTCACCGACCTACCATCTCGAAACTCGAGCCAAGAGGGTACATGTAAAAGATTTTATTTTTGGATTGAATGATCGGATCAAGGTGGAAGTTCGGGCTAAGTATGCGAACATGCTAGATGAAGCAATTGCCATAGCCTTGAACTATGAGGATGCCAAAGGAAACATAACAATTGGATTTGTGCAGGTTGGGACTCGGTATGAGTATCCGAAGAAAATTGGCTTTAAGAAGAAGTGGGTTAGCAAAGGGAGTGTCTCACATCCTAGTGGCCAAGTTAAGCAGGCGAAGCAAGTTGAGACTCCTTCTAAACCAAGTACCACCATTGGGGTGAAAAGAAAAGTAACACCAATGGCAGCCCGGGCTTGGTCAAAATCTTCTTTGACCCCAAAGCAAGAAGAGAAAGCGAGGAGAGAAAGCTTGTGTTTTGGATGCCTTCAGCCTCATTGGATAGATTGTCCACAAAACAAGGATCGTTGGATGATTGAGATGGTAATCTTAGAATGTGACGTAGAGATGGAGGGAAGTCCCAGAGCAGAACAAATGCAGATTTAGCTAGCAGGATCTTCTCAGAGGTCAGTACTTGTTTTGTTATGTATGTCTATTGCTAAGCTGGTAAACAATGCACGTGATAATATCCTATCAAAGCCCACAACAACGGGTATACAGCCTTTAATGATACGAAGCTAATTAAGATGAAGGGGCAAGTAACCAATCATGACGTCATTGTGTTGTTTGATCAGCGCCAACACACAATGTAACTAACTCCAAGCTTGTAAAGAGGCTGAAATTAGAGACTAGCCCATCTTACTATGCATATATAGTCAGAATGGCAGATGGAATTTTAACTGAAGTATGGGACCAAAGGGTTACCTAGTTGGAACTTCGAATTCAAGACTATGTGGAGAAGCTTGATTTCAAAATAACAAGGCTTGCTCACACAGATATAGCCTTGGGTAAGGCTTGGCATTCTAGGAAGAATCCAACGATAGATTGGAAAAACATTTATCAATTCAAGATGAATGACGTGTTGTATGTCTTGCGAGGTGAAAAGGATTTACCTCAGGGACCGTTGGCTTCCGTAATGGAAGTTCGAAAAACTCAAGAGGAGTTGTGGTTTCTTTTTGTACAGCATCAGTAGAGCCGATTGATGGTCCATCGGCTAGCACTGATGTTACCCAAGATGAGGAAATGGCCAAGTTGGCTGATCAAATAGCAGAGGAGTTCTCTGATTGTTTTAGGGATGAGTTGCCTTATGGGTTATCTCCACAGTGGAATGTTCAACATAAGATTGAACATATCCGGGGGCACCTGTAAATAGGCCTCCCTATAGATTAAGTTTTACCGAAGAAGCGGAGGTGCAAAGACAACTGGAAGAATACCTTAGGCTGGGGCAGATTCAGCCCAGTTTCTCACCTTTTGCTTCGCCAGTAATATTGAAGAAAAAGAAAGATGATTCTTTCCACCTAGTGTATAGATTATAGAGCACCAAATAATATCACTATTAAGCACAGGTATCCGATGGCTTGGATCAATGACCTGCTAGATGCATTACATGGGGCCATAATTTTCAGCAAGATAGATCTTAAGTGTGGCTACCATCAGATCCATATTAGAGCCGAGGATGTGCATAAGATCGCTTTTAAAAGTAGGTTTGGACATTATGAGTTTTTGGTAATGCCATTTGGACTTATCAATGCTCCAGCTACGTTCGTCATGCTTATGAACGATTTACTACATTCGTATATTGGGAAGTTTGTAGTACATTTTATTGACAACATTCTTTTTTTCAGCAAAAGTATTGCTGAGCATCACGAACACTTGAGAATAGTGTTCAGTACTTTGAGGAAAGCCAGTCTGTATGTAAATAAAAAGAAAACTGTGCTGTGCATGGTAAGACCTAAATATTTAGAATTCATTATAACTCCTAAGGGGGTGGAAATGGATCCATAGAAAGTGGCTGCAATACTGACTTGGCCTATCCCTCAGAGTTTGACCGCTTTGCGATCATTCTTGGGATTTGTTCAATTTTATCAAAGGCATATCAAAGGATATTACGAGATAGTATCGCCATTGACTGATTTGACCTCAAATAAAGTACCTTTTATATGGGGACTGAATCAACAAGAAAGTTGTAATGCCATAAAACAAGTTGTGGTCTTAGGACGGCCTATCCCTCAGAGTTTGACCGCTTTGCGATCATTCTTGGGATTTGTTCAATTTTATCGAAGGCATATCAAAGGATATTCCGAGATAGTATCGCCATTGACTGATTTGACCTCAAATAAAGTACCTTTTATATGGGGACTGAATCAACAAGAAAGTTGTAATGCCATAAAACAAGTTGTGGTCTTAGGACCAATGTTAAAATTAGTTGATCCTCGGAAACCATTTTTCATAGAAACCGATGCGAGTGGCATTATGGTAGGAGCAGTTCTCCTTCAAGAGTGAAGATCGGTAGCCTTTGAAAACAAGAAGCTTTCTCCCTCTCAACGAAACTGGCCAACTCATGAATTGGAGTTATATGCCGTTGTCCATGCTTTGAAAACATGGAGAGTTTTATGTTGATGTTGATCATGATAATCTGAAACATTTTTGTAAACAACCTGACTTGAGAGGCCGCCAAGCTAGGTGGGCAGAACTCATGCATGAGTTTAACGTGACGATTCGGTACCAAAGAGGGAAGGATAATAAAGTTGTTGATGCGTTGTCACACATTATGCATAATATGAGTTTCACGGTATTACAGAGTGCTCTAGTGGTGGAGATTAGAGAAACTCGAAAGATGGACGAGTTCGCGTCCAGAGCCTTTGGCCTAAGGCTTATGTACTTAAACCTGGGGAAAAGGATGACCTAGTATCTAGAAAAGACCAAATGTATGCAAGATATATCATAGGGAATGGTATGTTGAAAAGAAATGGCAAGATAGTAGTACCTAATCGGAATGATCTTAGGCAGAGAGTCATTCAACTGTGCCATGATAGCCCCTGTGCGGGACATCCATGAGTCGAGAAGATGTATGATCTCGTGAAACGAGATTTCTTTTGGCCAAAAATGAAAAAACATATTCATGAATATGTGACATGTTGTTTTTCGTGTCAAGTGAGTAAAGCAGAGCGGGTGAAGCGACCCAGACTTTTACAACCCTTGGAA
Source organism: Dipteris shenzhenensis (assembly GCF_047967505.1). Classification (NCBI taxonomy): domain Eukaryota; kingdom Viridiplantae; phylum Streptophyta; class Polypodiopsida; order Gleicheniales; family Dipteridaceae; genus Dipteris; species Dipteris shenzhenensis. The sequence continues at coordinate 21,427,995 of NC_141597.1, read as the reverse complement.
ATACCACTAGGTAGGTGGGAGAGCATTTTCATGGATTTTATAGTAGCTGGTCTGCCTGGACCTCACATTTCTTTTGGATTACTCACTTAATTATACCCTTAAGAGTACATATCCTAGCTGTGGCACTCATGAGAAAATCGGATGTAATAGCGAAGCTTGGATTCCATTACCTGTCGCACAAGGACACCGGCCACCTTACATCTCTCACAAGCATGCAATGCCTATACCTCCTTGTCGTGTGAGCTCAGATCTCTGGGGCTTCTCTCTATCTTCTCCTCCCCCATGTTTTTCCACTTTCCTCCACCTAGATCTTGTATTCTTTCCTTTCCTCTCCCCATTGATGCTAACCTAGCTTGCATTAGCATTCACGCAGCTCGTATGGTAGCCTTTTTCTTTTCGGACAATTGGGCGATGCCACTCATCAGGTTAACTCTTATGGCGTGCAAAATCCTTCCATCGCTTTGTGCCATCGATGATTGACCAATTATTTTTGGACTGCAGTGTTTTGAAGCACTAAGGACTGAGTTGGGAATGAGTAGTGGGGATCGTCTAGAAACGGATGGTCAGACGGAAATAGTCAACCAGACTTTAGAGGATATGCTTAGAGCATATGCTTCGTTGAGGCAACATATGTGGGACAAGTGGTTGCCATTGTTAGAATTTCCCACCCTCAGCTTTCATTGTATCTGTTTTTTGGCATCCTTATAGACCCTTTGGTTTTTCATAGATGTTAATAAGCTTTCTTTGTTTCTTTCTTTCTCTCCTCGTCTCATGACCTAAGCCTTCTCTTGACTTGTGGAGAGCAAGTGCCACTAGATTCTTTAGAAACTTCTCGCTGGAGTCATGTAATATTTGGAGACCATTTAATTTTTGTAGCCACCAAACTCCTTGCAAGTGATTCATCACTTGGATGCATTGGTTTGTTATATGGTTGATTTTCCGACTACATCATTGGTTTGTCCCAATGTTGGCTCGTTGGTTGCATGAGTGGTCCATCATATGGTTGATTGATTCCAACTTTATTGGATGTCACCTGAAGAAACATGGTTTGCCATATGGTTCATTGGTCTCCTACATGGTTTTTGTACCTCATCCCATCAAAGATGACATGAACAAGGACAGATTTTTTATGCGCATATACAATCCACAGCAGCGACCTAGTTATACATAAAATGGTTACTTAACTATTTTTCCATGCAGCTGAGCTGTGGATGCCATGTCTCTCGAATCTGGTATGCTTTCCTATTGGCATTTGTGCCATCTACAGTAAATGACATGCTAAGGTCTTGCTCAAATAATCTCTTTACTATCTTTCCACCCTCTGGAATATTCCATTGATTTCATGAAGCATGACTCGCATATATAATGTAACCCATAATTCAACAAAGTGTCACATCCTTACCATTCTGTGCTTTGCATCTTATTTCTATCCAAACATAGCAATCAGCTTATGGAGAGATTCCAACAACTAAGGATTGTAGGCTTACTGTAAAGCAATATCTCAGTTTAAAAATTGCCCACAGCAGTTTCTGTGCCTGGACCTTGTAGATGATAGCGAGATTCTGTTTAGAAATCATTCACACTTTGAGGAGCTAATGGAACAGATATTTTGGTGATCCTTAAAGGGTTCCCCTGCTCACAAGTAGTGCTGGAACAGCGCCACTGGCAGCTTAGTCGCACTGCCCCATGCTTTTGAATCACTGCCCAGGTGCATTAACTCCAGCGTTGCAGTGCCAGCCCAGCGATGGCCAAAAACACTATTCCAGCCCAGCCTTGGAGAGGGGATCCGGTGGGAGATGATGTCAATAGACATTCTATTTTTTGGGAGAGATTTGAAGAAGATATTTGGCAGTTTTTTAGGGACCTCCTATGAAGGTGTTTTTTGCTGTATTCTTTCCACGAATGCGTTGCTCTGTATGAATTGGTAGGCTTATAACACTCTTCCATTGACCAGGTGAAACCCTCAGCATCATTGGATGCAAACCTCCTCACCATTGTCTCTTGCATGTTTTAAAGTGATGTTTTCTGAGATTTCAGAAAGACACTCTTGTTGTTGTTTAAAGAAAAAAATATTAAATGGGGGGGAGGCTTGGGGAGATCTATTCTAGGGTATATTGACTTGGCTCTTTTCAAGGATATGTAGCATATGCTCTCCTGCATGTTTAAACAGAGACATGCATTACTAACATGGAGTTCTTGGATCTTCACAATCTGAAGATCTTTCTTATTATAGCTACATTGTAGATGATGCTGAGCTCAGTGTTTGATTAGTACTTTATGTACCTTCCCAGATCTGATAGCCCATAGCCATGTCCTGATTGGCCAACCTAGATTATGTGAATGTTTTCATCAACAGAATGACTGCAGGCATATTTGGGCACATGCTAAGAATTTTGTGGCATCCACTTCAGAGATACCTTTACTTTTAGACATTTTGATTCAACGCACAGCTAAACTTGTACGGTCTATAGCTTTTACTAGTCATACAATTTTTAGGTTGTATATTGATATCACCCACTGTGGATGCGTTCATGGGAGTATATGTGAAGCCAAAGATACTGAGTATGTGTATAGTGAAGAATAAGTACTTGTATGATTTAAGAGAGTGATAGAGTCTACAAGGGTTGGATACATGGCTCACCACACAATATTTGAGATTTTGGGTGATGCCATAAAAAATGGGGCGTGAATTTCCACCATCTGTAAATGTGAACAGGGTAGGTGCTTGTTGTTGGATCCCAAAGTTAATCCAACTTTAAAAAATAATGGATCCTTTTTGTTAGTAGTGAGAAATATGAATTGTAACAAACTTCAAGATGCCAGTTTAGATTAACCTGAAAAGTAAAATTTTACACTATTCATTTGTACCACCCTCAACCCCATGGGGGTTATTGCATTCTTAAATTGCAGAGCACTTTTAAAATAAAGTGCAGTTTTACAATTCTCCAGTTGATCTTTATAGGTGCACTTTTAAAATTCTCCAGCTCATCTTAGTTGGAGTGATTTTTAAATATCACTAATCAGTTGGAATGATTCCTGCCTTGCTCAGCACATGACATGTGATTTTGGTTTGCAAGAAATAACGTGTGCTTTTTGATAGGATCCTTCACCAAATTTGCAGGGTTATCATTGTTAGCTATCCATCTTAAGCATATACGGAGCTGCATTTACTTTTACCCATGTATGATCTCTGAAAATACTATATGGTAGGGAGACTATCTTGTGGCTTGTCTCACTCTTTTGTTACCCACCTTTTGTGTTTTGTAAAACAGGGACAGTCTCTGACATAGATTCAACTTGGTGTTTGTAACCAGTATTTTTTATGGCCTTGTGCAGAACTTGTTAGTGGTTCGTGAAATGGAAACCTCAAACCGTTTTGGGGGTATAACTTATCTGGGATTTGAAAAGTTGACATACGTTCCTATTCAGGTTATTGTATTACTATCTATTTTCTTTCCAGCTCCAAATGTTGTCAGGCTTGTACCTTATGCGTGATGATTTTTCGAAATAAACAGTATGCCAAAACCTTAGTGGGGCGTGAAGACCCAGTAATCGTGCATTGGGTGATTTCTCTTTGCCTATGTATTGTTTCATATTTATGTTTGGTTGAACAGGCCTTTTCTTAACATTTTTGTGTGAGTTAGCGATGGACTTGTCTTTGTCCTATTTCATGTGCGTATATTGCATTTATTTCTATACATGATAATTTTTACTGTGGGCAGGTTCTGAAGAATGAAAACTGAATGTTCATGTTGTATTACACAATGTACATGCAATCCTATTTTCAAGATGCTTACTAAAGACATTAGGCATTAGAGTTGTGGATAATCTACGAACTATTTTCAGAAAATCATAGAAAATATACACACTTTCCCATACAGGCACTTTTAGATCCTTAAGTTTGGACAGACATGGTGTAAGTATATAGTTAATTTAAGAAAATGTCTTTGACCTTCCCTAATATGCAGAGAGAACAGATTATTGATTATGGTAAATTTCACATAATGGAGAAGGTGACGTGACTGAAAACTCTTCTCATACAATGGACTTTTTTGAGAATGCGATACAGAGGACACTCCTCAAAATACCTACTCAAATGTATTAGGTGAGCTCATAGCAGCCTCTCTCCCTCCCTCCACCAGTCCCTCAGCTCAGCCCGCAAACCCCTCTGTTCAGCCCCACCACCCCCTCGCTCAGCCCCACAACCTCCTCGCCTCAACCCTGTGACCCCGTCCTCCTGCATCGACACCAATGCTTGGTGTAGGGCTACCATCGGGCATTGAAGGTTAGCCTTTTGTTGCTTGCAACTGTCCAGGTTTTTCCTGTATGGTGAATACCAGAGCCCAAGCGTCTACCATGCCTAAGAAGTTGACGTTTTCTGGAGCTCTCGCCTCATGGGTGAGACCCTCAGGACAGAGAGATGCATCTTCTCCAAGAGATTAACAAGCTGCAGGTGGAGAAGGTGACATTGAAGAAGACCCATGCCAGCGTTCAGACCTGTCTTGCCACACTTGAGGGCAATTCTGACCCCACTGTTCAGGAAGTTGCCAACAATGTAAAGCCCAAGACGTGGAGAAATCCCAGCTGCCAAGGAGGAATTCATTGAAGCCAAGCAATGTATGATGAAGCGATTTCTACCATTAGAGAGGATGATTTTCGTCAAGCTTTGTCACGCTACATACACGCAGGTGCTTGCCTGAAAGATGGCATCCAGTTGATGTAATTGAGCCCGAAGAAATTGAAGCTGAAGGTTACATCAGTGAGGTGGAGGAGATGAAAATAAGAATGTCCTGGCCCCTCCCATTCATAGACTTTAGTGAGCCATGAGCTATAGAAGCCAAAGGCCAACAAGCTGTCGTGAAAAATCATAATTAACAAGAAAAAATTGCAGTCCTGAAGCAGTCCAAGCCACTCAGAGTACCCAGCAATGGATCACAAATGAACTTGCTCCCACACAAGTCAAGGAAAAGGAAGGAGGATTGGCCACAGTCAAAGCTTCTTGGGAAGCTGGAAATTGGGTGGTCTACTGCAAAGAAATTTTGAGGAATTTCGCAAACCACGATCTTCATCACCATGATGAGGATACATATCTTGTTGTTTTTAGTACTTCTTATATCAAATCCATGGTATTAGTATTTTTGCACAATTACCACGTCCCACTCCTTCCACAATTTTCAATGCCCATGGTGTCAAACATGTAATTTTGAAGTGAGGAGCTACTCATTACATTGCATATGGAATAAGTACCATGGCTCCAATTTTAGCAAATCTTTTTAATAAAGTGGTTTGCATGGATCCTTAACACCATCACTCCCATTCACAAGTTAGGGGATCCCATGAGCTCGGTGAACTACATGACCATTATGATTGGGCATGTCATGTCCAAGGTCTATGCATTAATGCTCGACACATAGGTTAGCAATTTTGCAGAGCTCCAAGGACTCAGGGCCGAGCGATAGGCAGGCTTCAAGTCCAATCATGCGACTCTAGATCACATACTCACACTTGGGGTGTCATTGAGGAGGCCAGAGCACAGAGACAGAGGGTTTATCTTGGTTTGTGGATTTTTGCAAGTGTTTAACATGGTGCCGAGAGCTCGCCTCATCAGACGTTTGTAAGCTCTAGGTTGTGATTAGGAGATCATTTGGCTAGTCATGGCATTCTATGAGAGAGTTTCAGGCAGGGTCTGGACAACAAGTACAGGGTGGATAGAGGAGATCACGAGTACAGGGTGTGATTAGGAGATCATAAAAGGGCGCCCTGCTGTACTTTGTACTCATAACTTGAATGCTATTTAATAAATGTCACTTTGCAGTTGAGCTCTGCTTGCTCTAGACTGAACTAGGACTCTACATCCTAGCCTGTTGCTTCTGCAGCCCTCACAAGCCATGGATGCCTACGGGTTTCCAGGTACTCTCATTGTGATTATGTATTTGGATATCATATGGGCTAGCATGCAGGGCCCTTCACGGGCAGCCTCTTCTAGAAGGACTATATTTCTTCGAGTTTGGAGGGGTTCTCCCTTTTTCTCGGAGGTTTCTACCGGATTGAGATGGCACTATCAGCCTCAATCCTTTCTTTTTGGCTCTTGAGCTTTTCGTGCATTGCATGATGTATCCCGTATGGAGCTTGCTCTAACGGTTTTTCTTTAATACTTAATAGAACTCTCTTTTTGCAAAAAAAATAAAATAAAAGAAAAATGCATTTGGATACTCATGATTACATGCTGTTCTGTCCTTTTGTTCCTAGCTGCCATCCCTAGGATTTTCTAGCTAGGGCAGATTTAGCAGGCCTGTTAGTTGGGCTTTGCTGCATTGGATCAGAGCTCTTTTCTTAGGATTTGGTGGATAAATCCTTGTCAGTTCATTCTGAAACTTGGAGCATGGAATCGTGAGCCTTGGGCCTACGTCTGTGCAAAGAATTGTCACGAACAGATGCTCCAATCTCTTGATTACATGGATCAGCTACTGAGACCCTCGAAATTCCAGACTACTTGGATCTGTACCATTTTTATATCATTGTGACTGATCATTAGCCCACACAACTGTCCCAGCTTATGATCAATACGATTCTCCACTTGGGCCCGATTTGCTCAAGATTCAGTGATGGAGGTAGTGATCTTATTCTGCAGCGATCAGGAGATCTACTGATCCAAATGCCAATTTGGTCACCCCAGCTTCAGCAAACACTGTACCAGGTTTGGTTGCCATCAGATCTCATTTGCCCCTTCTTTGTAATGAAGGTGGGAATAGCAGGGAATTAGGTGGGAAATAGGTGGGAAAAAAGAAGGGAAATTGGTGGTAAGATAGGAGAAAGAAGGGGGACTATATAAGTCAGCCCCTAATGATTTGTATGGTACCTTTTGATGTGACATCTAATCTCATCTACTACCTTCTCCTTCCTCCTACGTGCTGTCTACTCTCTCCCCCCCCCCCACACGCCGCTTCCTGCACTTTCCCCTTCCCTCAGTTGTCGGCAGCTCCTCGCTGCCCTTGTTCATAGCTTCGTGCTCGTGCTCGTGCTTTGCAGCTCCTCGCTGCTGGCACATGGTTTGCACAGCCCCTGCTCATATCAGCAAGTGACTGCGCGCATCAACAAGTGACTAGCACAGTTGCTGCCAGCACATTGTTCGCACGGCCCTTGTGCGTATCTGCCTCGCGACCCCCGTGTGCAGCCTCGAGACACCTGCGTGTAGCAGCAAGTGAGACACTGGATACATCTGCACAGCATCACATTCAGTCCTCAGAGACACGTACGAGACCTCACGTCCAGCCTCAGAGACAATCGTGTGAGCCTCGTGTGCAGCCTCGAGACACCTGTGCGACATCACAATCAACCTCAAAGACACCTACACGCCCAGCCTCAGAGACAATCACGCGGCCCCCCTATGCCTACACCTGAGACAACTGGACACCTGCTTGAGAAACAGTCCGACTACAATAATTGGTAAACCAAGAAACGTACCTGACAGTCATCAACGAACCTCTTCTTCATCACCCACGTGCAGTCGAGATTCCTGTGCCAAGGACAAGCATTTACATCCACACAGAACTTCAAGAAGCGTAGGAAACATGGGGTCATTTCAGACCCTTTTCAAGTTAAACAAACACCTGGGCCTAAATACTCCTTTTGGGAAAGTGTATGGCACCAAGAACAGCAAGAAAATAGACATGCTTATGAATATGTTCATCGAGTTACAGCTGAGAATTTCCGGCTGTCATGCAACTCCAAAGAAGAGTGGATGCCTTGGAGAACACAGTGGATAATGGATGCCAACAGATGCAAAAGTTTATGCAAACCACGCCTGTTGAACGAGATGCAAAGAATGTGCAAGAAGTGGACTGAAATAGTCTCCAAGAAAGATGCCAGTGCAGAACATGTTGAAGAGTCATCGAAATCAGCTCAAGTACCGCCACGTCCCTCAACCCCAAATCAAGAGGATGCCCATGAACAGAGAGAAAGAGATAAGAGGTCTTAGAACATTGTTATCTGCGGTCTACCGGAGATGGATAAGGAAACTCCTTTGGATCTAGCCAAAGAGGTGACTGAATTTTTTTCAGAATACTTTGCGATGCCTGAAGTGACTATATATGCAGCCCACCACGTAGGGAAAGCACAAGAAGACAGGCCCAATAAAAGCGCTATTGTGTGCACTGTAGTAGATCCACGGAAAAGGGAGATTATCTTGGATAGCAATAAAGTATATCTCAAAGGCACATTTCTATATCAGTGAAGACCGTATCCCCAAACTGCAAAAAGTGCGAAGAAAACAATACATGGAAAGACTAATGAGATAAGGAAAGTTGCCCCAAACACAAGATGGGGATCAAAATGCAAAATAGGGATTCGCGACCCATGGGAAACGCAAATGCCTACAAGTCATGTTTTGGAATTGTAGAGGTTTTCCTTGGCATAAAGGGGTAAGCATAAATGCCTTCATTCATGATGCAGACATCATCCTTTTAGGAGAGACTTGGGAAAGTGAAATATGCAAAATCCCAGAGAGAGTTGGATATGTGGTGCACTCAATATACCAAAGGCAAGTGGGGAAAAGAGGATAAGGAGGTGTTGCATGTATGGTACAGGAACACATGGTAGAAAAAGTCAGCCTCCATAAAGTGGACAAATACACAAGATACATGTGGCTGAAAATAGAGCTTGGTAAATGCCTTGTCTTTCTTGCAGGTTGCTACATACCTCACCATGAGTCACCCTTTTACAGCAGACACGGAGTGGACCCTAGTGATGCGTTTGTAGCACTATCTCTTGATGTGGCTGAACTCAGAGAAAAGGGTCAAGTCATAGTGATGGGAGACCTTAACACAAGAATTGGTCACCTACAGTTTCAGCCCATCACACACGATGAAATGGATAAAGAATTAGTCATAGAAGTGGACACCATGTGGCAGAGAACATCCGAGGATGACACCATCAACACACAAGGCAGAGCACTCAGATGCATGATTAATGGGCTGCACATGCCAGTCTTGAATGGAATGCAATTATTCCCCAACACCCACAAGACGACGTGTATTTCAGCTAGTGGAGGACAGAGTGTGCTAGATTATGCCTTGGTACATGTGGACACTATACTTGTTATCAAAAGCTTCAAGATAGGGATGAAATATCCGGAATCGGACCATCTCCCAATATGGTTGGATCTTGACATACACATTGAACATAGGGAGCAGAAATTTTCAGCACATGCAGGAGGTTTCAAAGTAGACCTAGACAAACACCAAGATTATGTAGACACTTTGGATGCAAAGCTGAGAACAATGACCAACCCTAGATGGACAGCCCTGCAGGAAGCAATACTTGCCTCAGCCACACAAACATTTGGAGCAGCATGTACAAGAAAAAACAAACAGGTCAAAGGGTTACCACACAAGAAATGGTATGACGAGGAATGTAAACAACTGTGCAAAGAGCTGAAATACATACTGGATGCAGACAGGCATAAGCAATTGGAGAAGACATACAATGCCCTCACAAGGAAAAAGAAAAGAAAATATATTCTAGAAAGAGAGAAATCTGATTTGATTACTTTCATAAAAAATCCAAGAAAGGGCTGGAAACAAGTGAAAGGTAGACGGAAACAGGTAACAGGGGATATATCAGATGCAACCATGCTTGATTATGTTACCAAGTTGTACAATCATGCACATGCCATTGAAATGGGGAAGGAGGATTTGTCGGTCACATGTACTTGTCCTTTTACCTTTGAAGACATTGAAGCTGGACTAAAGAAGATGGCTCATGGCAAAGCCTCAGATCACCTGAAGATACATGCTGAATTTGTGAAATGGACAGGAGACCGAGCAAGAACATGGCTCTCACACATCCTAACACATGCTCTACACCATGGTTTTCCTTAGGAATGGCAAGAAAATTGGGTCTAGCCTTTACACAAGGGTGGAGACAAAAATCACAAATTACAGAACTATAATGGTCAGCTCTACATTGGCCAAGCTCTTCAGTACGGTGCTTGAAATGAAAATCAGCTCATGAGCAGAAGAGGCCCAGAAAAGGGCCACTGGACAAGCAGGCTTTCGCAAGGAGCACAGGATAGCCGACCACCTTATTACCTTGAGAGTCCTTATGGATGAGTGCAGATTGAGAGGACGCACTTTATTTTGTTGCTTTGTGGATTTCAAGAAAGCATTTGACACAGTTCCAAGAGGAGGACTATGGAAGAGAATGCAAGCAATAGGAGTCCCATTGGCCTTGAGAGTAGGCATCTCTCGTATCTATGAAAAGGTATCATGCTGACTTAAACAAGCACAGGGTATGTCCGATGTATTTGAGAGTAATATGGGAGTGAAGCAAGGCTGCCCTCTATCACCTACCTTGTTTCGAATATGCATTGATCAACTGGAGGAACTCATCAATGAATTTGTAACAGAGGAAGGGTTGCAAGGACCGCAATTGGGACTATGGACAGTGCTATTGTTGCTATACGCAGATGATGTAGTTCTTTTTGCATACGATCCGGACTCTATGCATAAACTTTTACAAGTGCTCAAGACTTTTTGTAGGGAAAGTGGGCTGCAAGTGAATGTTGGAAAAACAAAGATGATGGCAGTCTGTACCAATCAGCCAGAGCATCCCCTTGAGATCACCTTTGATGGATAGATTATTGAGTATGTAGCACCTTCAAATACTTAGGGGTTGATATCCCAGTAGATCACAGAGGGTGGCAATGTATACACAGAAGGATGGACACTGGCTGGGGGAAGTACTACCAGTTTGAGAATGACTGCAGGCACATTGACACCAGGAACTGGAAAATTCGAAATGTATTGTTTGATGCATATGTAGTACAGACAGTATTATATGGAGTGGAAGTATGGGGAGGCAATATTTCAGCCTCTACATGGAATCATATTGAGAAAATGCAAAAGGCTTTTGTACGGGGACACCTTGGTGTCAAACCCACTACTCCATACTCAGCAACAGTTTTCTGTTGAAAACTGGAAGGAGGTGAAGGGTCGCGTAGACAAAAGAGTGCACGTACAAGGTACAAGGGTCAATAAGAAACGCCGTCACGTCAACTAAGATAGATAGAAAAAGAGTGTACAAGGTACTTGTACCTAGACCTAGGACTAAGTGTCCTAGGTGTCACATAGGACTAAGTGTCCTATGTGGCCTAAAAGGCACTAACACTATAAGTGCCTATATTTATGCCTACAAGGCACATACCATGGTCTATAGGGCATCACTAGAACCACTAGGAGATGGCCTACAAACCCCCCTCCATGGGATGCGCTGAAGTCTTCTGGAAACGTCTCAGAATACCTGGTATTTTCTGGTCATGGTGGCACATGTTCATCCAAAAGGATATAGCCACCTATGAATGTACAAGGGATGTCAGATCATGTAACAAAGGGAACCAAGTGTAAAGCTTGTCGGAAGACTTCGAACTTGGGACGAGGAACTGCCTTTGTAAACATATCTGCTATGTTGTCCTCTGTGGGAAGATAGGACAACTCTATGTCTCCTGCTGACAACAGCTCCCGAACATAATGATAGTGAACTTCAATATGCTTGGTACGCGCATGAAACACTGGGTTACGCGCAATGGCCAAAGCACTTTGGCTGTCATTGTAGACAATAGTGGAGGATGCCTGGCGAATACCAAGATCTGTAAGTAACTGTCGAAGCCAAACAAACTCTACTGTAGAGGTGAAAGCTGCCCTGTACTCAGCCTCACAGCTAGATGTGGCAACTGTTGGTTGCTTCTTGCTGAGCCAAGAGATACATGAATTGCCAAGCAAAAAACAATTGCCAATATGTGACACTCTGGTGTCAGAACATCCTGCCCAGTCACTATCCGTGTAAGCATGCATGGTAGTGAACCCTCATCACCATAGAAGAGGGCTAAATCCTGAGTGCCTCTGAGATATCTGAAGACTCTCTTCACTGCTTGCCAATGCTGTGAACTGGGCATGTGCATGAATCTGTTGAGCTGAGATATTGCATACTGTAAGTCAGGTCTGGTGTGACATAAATAAATAAGGCATCCAACAACTTGTTGATAAAGAGTGATATCACATGGTGGGCTTCCATCATGAGCTGAGAATTTGAAGCCAGGGTCCACTGGAGTAGAGATTGGCTTGTAATCCTTAAATTGAAAACGATCAAGGAGCTGTCCAATATACTTGGACTGAGACATCATGATACCCCCCTCAACATGAGCAAACTGAATGCCCAAATAATAATGGAGCTGTCCCATGTCTGACATGTCAAAAATCTGCTGCAAATCAGCCTTGAAAGCTGCAATTTGCTGAGTATCTGGGCCCGTGATGAGCATATCATCCACATATAAAATCAGCACTAAAAAATTAGATCCACTCCCATGGACATAAAGAGTGGGTTCTGTGGGACTATACTGAAAACCAAGGGATAGTAAGTGCGCATGAATTTTGGCATACCATGCCTTGGGTGCCTGCTTCAAACCATAAAGGGATTTTCTAAGCCGGCATACCTTATTTTCAGAATTAACAACCTCAAAGCCAGGAGGTTGTGTGACATATACTTCTTCCTGCAGATCCCCATGAAGAAAAGCAGTCTTGATGTCAAGTTGGTGCACTTGCCAATGATGATGGGCTGCAATGGCAATGACACATCTAATGATAGTAATCCTGGATGTGGGAGCAAATGTGTCCTCAAAGTCAATGCCTTGTTGTTGGGCATACCCTTTTGCAACAAGACATGCTTTGTATCGATCTATGCTGCCATCAGATTTCCTTTTTAATTTGTAGACCCACCGGATACCAATGGCATGCTTGCCGGGAGGGAGATCTACTAATTCCCATGTGTCATTTTTGGCAATGGATTGTAACTCAGCTCTCATTGGATCCATCCACTCTTTGCTGTCAAAAGCATCTTTATGGCACAAAGGCTCTTCATTGCAAGCTGTAGCAAGGAGTGCAAACTCAAGAAAGTGACCATGCATCTGTCTATTCCCTGATCTTGTCCGGGCAGCAAAAGGCTGATCTTGTTTGCTGTCCCTCGATTTATCAAGAAGCCATCTGGGAACTTGCCTTTGCTGTCTATTGACAACTCTTTCTTCAATGACTGCGTCATGAATAGTGGGATCATTTTGTGCTGGAAGAGAAACCTGCAAATCAGCATGGGGTAGTGGCGGATTATTGCTTGGTGGAGGGCGTGTAGGAGGCTCATGTTGTTGGTCAAAGTCCTCTTCTGAAGATGGTAGAGGTAACCAAGATTCAAAGGCATCAAACATGTCAACATCTGGCAAAAACAGTAAAATACTGCAAATGTTGCTTGTGAATGAGCTTCTAGTCCTTTGAGATTAGGATTGACTCAAAAGGCCTCTGTAGGTAGAGTATAACAGACCACAAAGCTTTTGCAGCAAGTTGAAGTGCAAAAGACAGTTGGAGCGTAGTTGGAACAGCCCTAAGACACCTCGAACTTAGTGCGTGGCTGGTAGTATCTCCTTTGGAGGGCTCTGAACAGCAGGTCGCGATAGCAGAACATCTTCAGCAGATGACTGTGGAGAGGTCAGGGGAGCTAGGCGCCTGGATTTGGGTCTGGTTAAAGTCACGGGAGCTAGGCGTCTTGAACAGCAGTACAAAGGTGACGATAGATGGTCACGGGTACTGTGGAGGACCTCGAAAATGCTGCAGCTGAAACCTACAAGCAGTCGCCTCAGTTTGGGAACAGCAATGAGGCGCTTTGGAAAGCCTTGGACAGCAGCTAGAGGAAACGTACGGGATCCGTACGTATCTGTACAGACGTCCGTACAGTTGTACAGACATCCGTACAAGAGGCGCAAGAAGCAGATCTGGGCTCTGATACCACTGAAGGGTCGCGTAGACAAAAGAGTGCACGTACAAGGTACAAGGGTCGATAAGAAACGCTGTCACGTCAATTAAGATAGATAGAAAAAGAGTGTAGAAGGTACTTGTACCTAGACCTAGGACTAAGTGTCCTAGGTGTCACATAGGACTAAGTGTCCTATGTGGCCTAAAAGGTACTAACACTACAAGTGCCTATATTTATGCCTACAAGGCACATACCATGGTCTATAGGGCATCACTAGAACCACCAGGAGATGGCCTACAGGAGGCTGATTGAATTTCATGTACTAATTAGAGTTATGCAATATGTAATAGAGGTGCAACAAATGCAACCTGATAGGTTGCCTCATAAAGCATGGAATGCTAGCACAAAGCAAAAGAACCACAAAAGTAAGATCATTTGTACAGGATGGGCAACCGACATAAGAAAATGGTTTAGCAGATGGAAAGTGGAAGCATATTTGACCATGCCGCCTGAAAAGGTCACCATGCAAGAGTTTCAACTGTCTTTATTGAGCACTTTGCAAACTCACTGGCTGACGAGTGAAAAGAAGATAAAGCTGGAATATTACCAAGACAACATAAATCCCACATGTTGGTCTACATACATGTCCATAGAGACTCATGCCCAGTCTTATATTAGCACACTTATCCCCCTTCTATATCGCGAAAACATAGCCAGGTTTCGTACCAGATCTCATACATTTGCAAGTGAGAAGGGAGCTTGGATGCATCAGCCCAGACATGCTAGAGTCTGTACTCTTTATGACATGCAGACAGTTGAGACGGAGGCACATGTGGCTCTACAGTGCCCCCGATTTGCACATATCAGGGAGGACTACCAGCAGATATTGGAGGACTCCGCTCAGCTGACATCAGTTCTCTCTATTGCCTCTCCGACAGCATTGGGGTCTTTTGACAGACGTGACCCAAGTTAGGAGGCTTTCTAACGTGCCCCTTTTGCAACTAGCAATTGAGCGCAACCGTCATCAGTTGTCATGCCACAACGCATACATATTCCTCTGCGTGCTTGCCAAGGTTGCAGAGAGAGAAGAAGCAGGTTGGAGCTTTGGCTGCTTGGCGAAATTCTTAATCTACCAGAGAAGAGGAGCTGTTTGAGAGACTCATTTCCTTCAAGATGGCTCGCTTCTCCGCCTCTCTCGTTTTAGCAATTTTGCTTGTGGCCTCCGCCTCTCCCATCCGTGTCGGTGCACCGCCTGTGTGCGCTTCTCGCCGCCATCCATGCCAGTTTGTGCCCACGCACTGCCGTCCATGCTCACGTGCAAACCTTAGCTTTCTAAGGTTGCTGACTACAGTGGGTTAGTGGGGTTGGTTGATTAGTCAGGTTAGTAGATTGGGTTAGGTTAGGTTTAGTCAGTTAGGTTTAGCTTGTTTATCTCTCTAGGTTAGGTTAGTACTAACTAAGGTTAAAGGCTAGGCTAGGTTGGTCTAAGATAGTGCCCTAATAGTCTTAGGCTAGAACTGTACTAATTGTCCTAGGCGACTTGGGTCTCTAAAAAAAAAAGACAAAAACTCAAATCAGCCTCTTTTAGGGGCTCCCCATAGCCCTATTTTGGCTCATTCAAGCCCCATTTCAATGCTTCTTCGACGACCTTTCTTTTGAGCCTCTCCATCAACATTTTCGTGTTTTGTCTAAGACAGTGCCCTAACAGTCCTAAAGGTCTTAGGCTAGAACTGTACTAACTGTCCTAGGTGACTTAGGTCTCTAAAAAAAAAAAAGGCAAAAACTCAAAAATTTTCAGCCTCTTTTAGGGGCTCTCCATAGCCCTATTTTGGCTCATTCAAGCCCCATTTCAAGGCTTCTTCGACGACCTTTCTTTTGAGCCTCTCCATCGACATTTTTTGTGTTTTTTCCACACACTATCTCCGGTGCTCATTACAACAGGATTTAGCTATCCACTTCTCCTTGCCTACATTCGAGCTCCTCTCTCCAGGGCCAGGCACTATGCCACTGAAGTGTGCCCCTCGTGATATATTGCATGACACTGATGAGGTTGCTGAGCAAGTGCCTACCACAGTGGCTGCATCCACTGGTGGTGCAGCGGTTCCTTCCACTCAGCCTCTCTCCTGCATCCTGGGAAGTGCAGGCAGTGAAGGCGCAGTTTTTGGATGCCCTTTTCTCTATGCTCCAGGGTGCTTTCCGCCAGATAGGACAGGAGTTCAGCCAATAGCTTACCACAGCTATGGCTATGCAGGATACGGCTCTTGTCGAGATGGGACAGCACATTGGTCAGCACATCACATCTGCCATTGCTATGCAGGATAAGGGTAAGCAGCCCGCACCCCAACAAGGGGACCATTCACACAGTCAGGATGTTGTTTGCTCCACGCGGGGGTTTTATGGCAGATGCCCGTCGTGCCTATGAGCATCAGTCTTTTGGACCATTGCATGTACCCCAGCTTGGGGATTAGATGATGCATTTTCTTTGCCACAGAGCACCTTCTTGCAGGATGTCAGGCCATCTTTTGGCTCTCAGCTTTCTGCATCTATGCAGGCTGAGCCGTCTCTTTTGGGCCGACCCGTTGGTGTCCATTCGGCTAGTGCTCCTTTCACCGCACCAACGAGCATGCATGGAGCTGGCTTAGGTTTATATGGCAGCCCACACCCTTGGGAGAGAGGTCAGTCCTCTTCTCAGCCCTTTGGTATGCCATCATTTCGGAGAGATGCATTTGGCAGAGAGACCCAGTTTGGGGTTCATGCACCTATCGCTCCGCCAGCAAGCACATATAGCTAGACGTAGCTAGTGCATCAGATGGCAGTAGCTTCTATGCAGCAGGGGGTTGGTTGTGGGCAGCAAGCCACTTTTGATGACATGTTGGCAGATTCTTTGCGTTCATATAAGGCCCTACCTGAGGCCATCAAACTTGAGTTGCCCTTCTCCGATTATGTGAACCTCAAGCGTGATGAAGCCCGCACTTTTTGAGGTTACACACACAAGGATTATGCAGCCAAGGATATTAAGGACAAACTCCCAGTGCATAAGTTTAAAGGGGACACTCGCACTCCCAATGAGTTGGAGTGGTTCACGAAGCTGGAAGACTATTTCCTCTTCTACTCCAAGTCTGAGGAGGAGCGCATCATTTTTGCAGGTATGCATATGCAGGAATATGCCCACACATGGTGGCGATACATGAGGGATTCGCCTCAGAGACCAACCTTTTGGAGGGGTTGCAAAGAATTGATGGTCACTACATTTGTATCTCCACTTGCATTGGATCAATACTTGGCTGAATTTTATTCCTTGTCACAGACCAGTACGGTCCAAGAGTACTTGTAGTGCTTTTGGAGGCTTTCCCTATTTGTGCAGGATGTATCTGAAAAGGGAAAGCTGCTGCGTTTCATCCATAGGTTAAGTCCTCCTCTCGCTGCAGATGTGAAGGCACATAACCCTGAAACAATTGAGAGGGCAGCTCGGCGCCATGGGCAGCTCGCATGCTACGGGGTATGACGTTGAGTCGAAGCCTAAGTTTGCTGAATGGACTGACAAGAAATCTACAGCCACACCATTTCCTCGCTTTCCTACTGTCTGGGGTAGTAAGATGCCATATGCCAGGCCTTACAGGTATCCTGATGCCAAGCCTACTGCTTGAAATGAGCAGGCTGAGATAAAACAGCATACACGAGCAATAATGGACAGCAGAAAGAAGGCCAACTTATGCTTTAAATGTGGCGAGAAATGGACTCCTGAGCACAAGAATGTGTGCGAGATGCGCAACAGTGGTACTGCCAAGCTCAGGATGATCATTGACCTCCCAAATGACGAAGAATTGTTTGATGCCCCAGGTTCTTTGGATATGTCTCAGGATGAGATGGCAAAACACATGATGCAGATGAGGCTCCTGACACTGGAGCCACGAAGGGCACATACTTTCGTTTTGATCCTGGTGGTGCTACTACGCATGACACTCATGCTTCGCATTCGTATGAGATTCTGCCCATTGGTGTCATGAGAGGCCGTAGGTCCACACTCTTTTCCGTGGAGCATCACGATGCGATGCCTTTTTATGCACGTGAAGATGTAGGTGGTAATGCTCCTGTGAACGAGGAGAAGGTTTATTGGGATACACAGCCAACACTTTATACTATTTCCATGCATGCCCTGATGGGTGCCAAAAGTGCTGATACTATTAGATTAACAGGGATGATTAATGGCAGGATTGTGCATGTGTTGGTGGACAGCGGTAGCACTCACAGTTTTGTTAACTGTAAGACCTTACAGAGGGTGGGACTGATTGCTACTAAGATAGACCATGGGCTGAGAGTAGAAGTGGCCAATGGACAGCATATGATCAGTAGATCTTGTTGCCAAGATGCAAGGATTAAGTTCTCTAATGACCATACATTTGCAGGTGATCTTTTGGCACTTGACGTGGCCCCAATAGATGTTGTCCTGGGCTGTGATTGGTTGCAATCACTAGGCAAAATCAGCATGGATTTCAGTGCCTTAACACTCAGCTTTGTCCACAGGGATGGATCAGTTACATTGCATGGTATTGCAGCTCCTAAATTGCAGGTCATTTCAGCAAGGCAGTTGGCGAGAGAGCTCAAGATGGGCAGTGCCATATATGCATTAAATGTGTCAGTAACTAAGGAGGGTGGCAACTCCCCGTGTTGATGATTATGATATGCAGAGATTGCTCTTAGAGTTTGCATATGTGTTTGCTGATTTGCCATCACAGTTGCCTCCGAGAAGAGATGTAGATCATGCCATAGTCCTGGAACTTGGCAGTAAGCCAATCAATAAGGCCCCATACCGACTCTCTAAGGTAGAATGGGAGGAAGTGGCAACTCAAGTGAGGGACTTACTTCAGAAAAGTTTCATCACTCATAGCACTTCTCCTTTTGCATCCCCTGTGCTCCTGGTGAAGGAGGACGACGGTTCTTACCGTATGTGCATTGACTACAGAGACTTGAATAAGGTCGTCGTCAAGAATTGGTTTCCGATCCCGAGGAAAGATGACCTATTAGATGAACTCAAGGGTGCTCAGTTTTTCACTAAGATTGATTTGAGGTCCGTCTATCATCAGATTAGAATGAAAGCTGGGGATGAGCACAAGACAACTTTTCGCACAGAGAGGGCACTGTAAGAGTTCAAGGTGATGCCTTTTGGATTGACCAATGCACTAGCTACCTTCCATGCACTCATGAACAAGATTTTGCAGCCTCTCCTTTTCAAATATGTGCTGGTATTTTTTGATGACATCCTCATTTACAGCAAGGATAAGTAGGAGCACATCAGACATGTCAAGCAAGTGCTGGAAATTTTGAGGTTGCATCAGCTTTATGCTAAAGCCAGCAAATGCACTTTTATGGTAGAAGAGGATGGCATTCGAGTGGATCCTGCAAAGGTGAAATGCATTCACGCAACCCTACTCAGTTGAGGGGATTTCTAGGTCTTGCTTCCTTCTACAGGCGCTTTATTTGCAAGTTTGCCAAGAGGGCAGCCCCTCTGACAGACCTTTTGAAGAAGGATGCTTTTATGTGTTCTACAGATGCATAGCGCAACTTTGAAGACCTGAAATTTGCCCTCACTCATGCTCCTGTGTTGGTATGCCCTGATTTTTCATGTACTTTCATTGTGGAGGCAGATGCCAATGGCAAAGGATTAGGGACTGTGCTAAGACAAGAACACGGGGTAATTGCTTTTGAAAGCAGTAAATTGGATGCCAAGGAACTGGATTATCATGTGTATGATCAGGAGATGTTGGCTATCCTCCATGCTTTCGAAAAATGGCACCACTACCTGTACGGTAGCAAAATCAAGGTTAAGACAGATCATAGGACACTTATGTATTTCCTTACGCAGTCCAACTTGGCAATGAAGTAGAAGAGGTGGCTAGCTAAGGTTCAATCTTATGATTTTGACATTGAGTACAGGAAAGGGAAAGAAAATGTGGTTGCAGATGCCTTATCCCGTATGTGGGCTTGTAGTTTGTCTACCATTTCTACCATCTACCAGGAGTGGATTCATGGTATTCAGGAAGAATAAATGCAAGATTCTAAGGAAGCTCCCATATTTGTGGAGTTATAGAGGCCATCGAGCCAGGGGCATGCTGAATTAACTGCATAATGGGCTGTTGTGGTGCAAGGACATAATTTATTTGGTCCGAGATTCAAAGTATCGACTCTTGGTCTTACAGGAAATGCACTCATCTCCTATGGCAGGACATGCGGGTATTACTAAGACATATGAAAAGGTCAAATAGAGCTTTATCTGGGATGGCTTGTGGCGGGATGTCGTTAAATTTGTCAGTGAATGTTTGCCCTGCCAGCAGAATAAAGTGGACAGCCGGTTACCTGCGGGTCTCTTGCAGCCATTACCTATTCCAGAAGGCAAATGGACTCACATTGCTATGGATTTCATCACAGGGTTGCCTTTCACAGAGCGGGGATGGGATAGCATTTTTGTAGTGGTTGACAGAATGACAAAGCATGCCCATTTCATACCCACTAAGACCTGTTATTCAGCATCACAGGTTGCTTGGCAGTTCATCGAGCATGTTTTTAAGCATCATGGCTTCCCTCGGGAGATTGTCAACGACAGAGATGCAAAATTTATGGGTCACTTACGCTTCCATAAGAACCGTTATGCCTCGCTGAAAGGTGACACCAACACGAAGGTTGCTCATAGGTATTACGGTCCCTATAGAATCATCCGCAAAGTTGGCGAGGTGGTGTATGAGTTGGAGCTACCCAGGACCTCCAAGATTCATAATGTTTTCCATGTGTCCTTGCTGAAGCCACATGTTGGACAGCATGTCCAAGTCCTTCCTGAGCTACCACCTATGGATGAGGAAGGCCACATACACTATGTTCCGGAGCGCATCATGGGTTTCTGGGATCACGTACTCCAAAACAAAGTCTACACCAAGTATCTTATCAAGTGGCAGGGACTTCGTGAAGATGAGAACTCATGGCAGCCAGAGAGCATTGTCCAGGACAACCCCTATCTCCTACCGGGCTGATTATTATTTGCTGTTTGCTGCACCCATTTAACAGCCCGCATATAAAATTTTGAGGGCAAAAATCCTTGGGGAGGGATGGCTGTAATGAAGGTGGCAAATAACAGGGAATTAGGTGGGAAAAAAGAAGGGAAATTGGTGGTAAGATAGGAGAAAGAAGGGGGACTATATAAGTCAGCCCCTAATGATTTGTATGGTACCTTTTGATGTGACATCTAATCTTATCTACTACCTTCTCCTTCCTCCTACGTGCTGTCTACTCTCTCTCTCTCTCCTCTCTCTGTGTCAGCGGGCTGCCTCCTAGCCCTCCCGTGTGGGCTTCCTACTGTTGCGCAGCTGGTAACAGGCCTTTGGGTCCGTGTGACTAATCTCAGCCCCCATGGGCTGCCTCCTAGCCCCCGCGTGGGCTCCCTGCTGCAAGGCTGCTGGTAACAGGCCATCGGCCCACCTGGAGCTGCTATGCCACCCCCGCCACCTGTTGCGCCACCCCCCGCTTTCTGTCAGCTAAGCAATGCAGGCCACAAGGGCCTGTGCAGGCCGCACGGGCTACTAGGCCCCCCCCCTTACCTACTGTTTAAGCTCCAGGCCCGCCAATGTCAAGTGGCTGCCACCAGTCCCTGTCTAGCCCTTACAGCCCTCATGCCTCGACTCCAGTCCTATACCTCTGCTCCAACCAGCTCCTGACCGGCAAAAATCAAGAATCAAATCAAGAGAGACTTGATATGGGCAGCCCTTAGGTGGTGGACAGTCCAAAGAACAGAAAAATCAGTAAAAACCAGAGAAAAAGAAGAGGCCATGGAAAGCTCACCCAATCAGAAAACCAAAGGGGAAAAGGACAGAAAATACAGCGTAATTTGGACCAAAGGGCAGAAAGTAAAGGATGGGAATGTCAAAGCATGCCTATCTACTATCAAAGAGGTATGTAAGCTACAAGATGCTGAAATTGAATGCCTACAAAAGAAACTGGAAGAATACAAGAAGGATGAGCTCTCAAACATACGTGCCCAAATGAAGGACGACATGAAGGGATGGCAAGAAGAAATGCATACAAAATTTTTGCAAAACAAATTGGGAAAATGAAGATGGATATGATGCGGGATATGGATGTGAAAAACAGTTTTCTTACATCCAAGATAGAGAGCCTCGAAGCTCAGGTGATTATTCTTCAAGACGAGAATGCAAAACTGAAAGCAAACACACACGGAGATGAAGGGAAGCTCCAACCATCCCTACACGAGGAGCTGAACACTATTAGGGAACAAATGAAGCAGCTCAAAGGCCAAAAGGGACGTTAGAAGAAGGATGCAAGATTATAAATGAGCTGAAATCTGAGAATGAAAAACTTAGAAAAGACTTGGCATTCTTGCAAGACACTATGAAGGGTAAACATGCTGAATTCATCCAGAAAATCAAGAAAGGAGAGGCTGCAATCTTGGAATGGAGAGATGTGGTCAAGAAAGGCACTGCTGTCCCCAAGAAAGAGTTCATTTCAGATGCTCTAGAGGAGGATAAAAGGAGAAACAGTAAAGCCCTAAATGTTTTAGTCCGAGGCCTCACAATAGGAGATACTCCTATGGCAGATGCAAATGCTTTGTTCACCAAAATGGGTGTGAACCTGACATGTGAGACAGCTTGGAGAGTTGGTCAGCCCGATGCACCCACAAGGCCACTTGTGATGAAGCTCCGAACAGCCATGGATAGGAAGACCGTCATGAGCACAAGGGTGACCTTGAAAGGAACCCGGATCTACTTGGACGATGACCTCACCCTCTTGCAGCAGGAACACCGGAGAGAAGGTATGGTACATGTCATGGCAGCGAGAGAAGCAGGGAAATGGGCTGCATACAGAGATGGTAGGGGGATCATCTGAGAGAGAGGAGATCAAGACCGGGGGGAGAAGGAAGGAAAGGAAGAGAAAGAAGAGGGTGAATTATGACGGTGTCGGGCTAGAGGGACACAAAGTGGACTGAAAATTAGAGTATGGAATTGCAATGGCACACTCTGGTCTGATCCTGGTGGCTTTCCGGAGACATACACTGACAGAGACATGGTCTTCTACATTGAGACACATGAGAGCCCCGAGAGAGGACTGCCCACTGTGACAGGATATACATGGGAGTCATCTCATAGGAAGGAGACGAGGAGAGTCACCGGTGTGCGGGGTTTGGGGGGAGTGGCTATCTCTGATGCCCGAATCTCCTAAACAAGTCATTCTCTAGCTTATGAACGCCCTCTCTTTCCTCCTACTTCTCAATCGCAGCAAATCTAGGTCTCTAGGGTAGGAATCTCGTCCTTGAGAACCTAGAGCGAATTCTTTCCCTAACCAGCCCACTCTCACACGTCCCCACATAGCCAATCACATCAACAACCCAAGTGTGGGAAGTTACAACACATACTCATATCTCTTACTGAAACATCAAGTCATCTCATCACCTACCCTTCTCAGGGAATCTCGATTTCCAAGTACGTAGCAACCGAGAGAGAGCACATAGCCTATGGACGTCTATTTCTTTCACAACTCTCCCAATCATGAGCGTGCATCATCAGCCAATGATTCAGCCCATACATAGCAGAAATTCAGATTTGCAAGAGCAATCTAAAAAAGTATACCTAGAAGACATCTTTTTTGCATACCTTGCATTAAATTCAATTGTGATAGGATGGCTCTGATACCAAATGACATGACCCCGTAGGATCTAACCCTATCACTGACCTAGAATCTCGTCCTCAATCCAACCAAAATCATAGTGCAGGCACCTTGATCCTCTCGACCACCCCCGAGCACGTGGGCTACAGCTTGACTCATCCATAGGCTCGTATCTAACCCAGGCGTCCCATACCACGTGAGGTTGTCTAGAGGACCCGCGATACACCTCCTATGATCCGCCATGTAGATGGCCAGAGTCCCGGCCTGGGTCCAAGTCCATCCATCAGTAGAGGAGCGCTCAACTGAACTACACAATAGCATTGGCCCTCTCTCTAATTAGAAGGAAACCCGCTATAGATAGCACAATGCTATGAATAGCTCCCTCCATATAAAGCGAGCACTATATATGAATCAATCTCTATATATAGCAATCTTGGCTGAAAATAGCCATCTAGCCCTATGCTATCATGTAACCCACGTTCACCTGCTATCCAACTCTAGGTACACCATGCACATGACAGAAGAGCACAGGACCATGAGGGACTACGGATTGAGCATTTTGACCATGGATAGGAGGTTTTGGCTCCGGTACTAGCATAGATGTTCAACCATGCCATATGTCACGGCTTCCCATCCTCATGGAGTACCACCACCATAGTACCGATATACAAGGCGGGCGACCCCATGGATACGGGGAACTATCGCACTCTCATGATTGGCCACACGTTGGCCAAGATCTATGGATGGATACTAGAGGGGAGATCAACAGCCATACATAGGCACATGGGCAGCATGCTGTAGGGCAAGCAGGTTTCCGGAGACAACACTCCACTCTAAACCACATCTTCACCTTGAGGGCTATCATTGAGGAGGTGAGGTCGAGACGCCAGAAAGACTACGCTTGTTTTGTAGACTTTCGGTAGGCCTTCGACACTGTCCCACGATCCCGCATGATCAGGAGACTACAGGATATGCAGATTCTAGAGGTTCTGATCTGGGAAGTGGTGAGCCTATACGAGTCAATTAGAGGGAGAGTTCGTGTCCTAGAAGGCCTATCAAACTGGGTTGAGAGTACGATCGGAGTATAGTAGGGATGCCCTCTTTCACTGACTCTCTTCGGGCTCTACATTGATGAGATTACCTCTTTCATAGACGGCCTAGGAGGCGAGGGAGCACCATTAGCAGACTTGATGATACAGATCCTACTATATGTGGATGACATAGTCTCTTCGACAGAGGGACTACAGAGGCATCTAGATGCCCTAGAGGTGTTTTGCAGAGAGAGACTTTATGGTTAACCTTGGGAAGACCAAGGTCATGATTTTCAACACCTCTTATGCAGTGCTTCACCGACATAGCTTTACATACCAGAGTTAGCAAGTGGAGATCGTACAGTCCTACACATACTTGGGTGCAGTTTTCACAGGGCCAGTTTTCACGATGACCCACGCAGCCAGAGCACGACTCACACGAGGGCATGGTGCCATGGCCCGAGTAGAGCGACAATGCTTCCAGGTGCACTTCCAAGATCCACCGGCGAAGTGTTGGCTTTTTGACACTCTAGTGAGGCCGACTGCCATGTATGCGGCACCTTTTTGGGGGTGTGATATTTCAGCAACAGAATGGAAGAGATTCGAGCGGCTACGGGTGATTATGGGCTCCAAGATGATTCGGAGTAAGCCCTCGGTCCCCCATCAAATAGTATAGGTAGAGTTTGCTATGACCCCTCTCCAGGTTGATGCCATTTTTCAGACAGTGACTTTCCTCCACAGAGTTTGGAACCTACCTTGTGAGAGACTTCCGAGGTTGGCGCTAGAGTCCTCCATACGACTATCTGGGAGTGGGGTAGGTACATCATGGTTTGCACGCGTCACCACATGGTTTGCCAGTCACGGCATTCAGATGGATTGGTGTCCCCCGTTTCAGTATAGCATGGATGCACCGCCCGAGTCGATCCCACGAGATGAGATTAACCGCATCATACGGTTAGATCTCCTTCAGCTCCACACATCTCGCACTTTGGGGGGGGACGAGGAGTTCCCGATCACCCAGCTCTACTATGACCACTTTTTGAGAGTATCGGAAGATGGGCTCATCATCAAACCTCAGTATCTCGAGGACAAAGGAGTCTCACAAGCATTGAGAATTGCCATCGGATAGATGCGGCTCTCATCCCATCAGCTGAGGATCGAGACAGGGAGAGCTGCACGCATAACCAGAGAGCAGGGGACTTGCAGGTTGTGCACGATGGGGGTGGTCGAGACAGAGGAGCACTTTCTCTGTGTTTGCCCAGTCGACTATGAGATCTGAGGGCGCTACCACTGCCTTTTTCAGGAGGGGTATGGTTTGGCCCACTCTCATGACTGATCCACTTTTAGGACCAGGTCTGTATTGGGCTCTACCTGATGGAGATGCGACGACACAGGGAGATACTACTATGACATATCAGAGAGCAGGAGGATGGGACCATTGCACCACAGGGTACCGAGGTAGACCGAGCGCAGAGACATGTCATGGATTTCTATGCATTTGACTCAGCCCCAGGGCACTCTGGGATAGAGGAGGAGGAGCTAGCCGACATGAGAGATATATGGATCAGTGGAGGGAGCCGACACAACACTGCTAGACGAGGGGCATAGAGATCGTACACGGAGTGACATGTGACCAGAGCACACACGATCGAGGTCCGACCTATTTCAGCTCTCCTTAGGGGAAATTGACCGAGGTGAGGCATCGCCCTTGACATAGCTCATCAGATCCAGAGATCGAGGAGACCACGTCCACCACCATAGGAGACATCCCGACAGATGTAGATATGTGAGCTCTTTGCATCTCATCCGAGGGCCGTCGTGGAGCCTGGATATGTGGAGCCGGTTCATACACTTGGGACTCTAGCTCTGAGCACTTGATATCTTCATGCCACTCTCATGCTATTTTGCTACTTTTTTTGCTATTTTGTACTAGTATAGCATTTTAGTACTCAGCAAGGGCCTTAGTGAGCCCTTTGCCTCGGCCGACAGTGGTCTATTTTAGTACTCAGCAAGGGCCTTAGTGAGCCCTTTGCCTCGGCCCACAGTCGTCTATATGAGTTACTTGATTCTACTCCCTCCCTTCTGCTCCTCTATCCCCCTTTCTCCAAATCTGTCCCTACTCCTTTTTTACATTCTTTTGTATAGAGATTGGCTCTTAGGTGACACATTTGAATTCAGATATTGAAATTTGGCACTTCCAATCCCTAATTGCAATTCTTGTTCTATTCTAGATTGAGCCCTCAATAGCTGAATTAGGGCAATCTGTGTATCTTCAATGTGGACATTGAATCTGTTGTCCCTAGTAAGTGGCATTATACAGCTCAGGCAGAGTCTTCTAAACAATGTACAGATAGTGTTTCTACATAGTGTTCAAATATAGCTTCTCCACAGTGTTCAAACTGTGTTTCTACGGATTGGGAGTCAGTCTAGGAAGCAGCCTATGGGAGACCTTGATCCTCTCTTCATAGTTGCAAAGGCATTCTACATCCTTAGTCCATTGGCCTCAATCTCCATGGCCATCTCTTTAAGCACCTGCAATATAGGATCTCCTGGCCTTGACATGCTTGCACATGTGAGGTGCCATCTGTAGATCCCTGTCTGCAACTGCCAGGGGTATCATTAGCTTGACCAGCTCAGAAGAAACCAAGTCCATGAGGGAAAAAAGCCCATGGAACAGACCCGAGATGATGATTCAGATTCAAAGGCTGACATCCTTGCTGAACCTCCTGCTGACCCTACTAGTTTTATGTCCTTTGTGAGCAAAGCATACCATACAAGTGGTGTGACAGCTAATAGAAGCAGGGAGCCACCAAGGGGCAATGTTTCCATGGGGGCCAGTCCTGAGTGAATGGACTATGCCAGAGGTTCAATGAGTACAAGACTCTCCCAGCAGATCTGAGGTCAGTTATGCCCCTTCCACCAATGTATCCAACCTGTTAAATCTGTTGAACGCAAAGGACCTACTAAACAAGGTAAGGATGCTAAGGATAAGGTTGTTTTGTCCAAGTTTAAGGGTGAATCTTGATCCCCTCATGCGCTTGAAGAGTGGCTAAGTAAGATGGAGGGTTATTTCATGCTATACCCTAAGAGTGATCAAAGCAGTGACAGGTTTGCTGTATCAATGCCATGGGAAAACAGCAGCTTCCAGAAATTTCTTGATGTAGTTTCTCACTGTCCCATTCACAGACAAGCCTGTCTCTAGCAAGGGGAGAGGCAAAAGTCTGAAACATCTGCTCCTTAAAGACATCCCATGTGCTAATAGGGATCCCCTCTTGTTGAAGGTGCCTCCACCAAGCATGTGCATAGTGATAGGAGCAAGCTGCTCAGGTTTATACATGGGCTTCATCCCAGCATAGCTGCTGATGTGTCAGCTCAAAGCCCCAGCACCCTTCAGGAGGCTATGAGACTTGCTGAACTCTATGAACTCAAGTAGAGGTGTGTTGTTATTGGTCACCTGGACAGCAGAGAGGTGTTGGTATTGGTCACTTGGACAGCAGACCTGTGAGTAAGGTTAGGCATCCAATGACTTCCAAGCAAGTCGAATCTTCTTCAACAACCTCTCCTACTCTTAGGTATCCTATGTTTATGGCAGCAAAATGGGGGATACAAATGTTAGAATATGAAGCCAAGTTGAGTCAGTTTGGTGTGTTCTAGTGTGTTCTAGTGTGAATTCTAGTCTAGTGTGTTCTATTGATGCCATGTGTTACATTGGGAATTATCCCATATGCATTGGTGTTCATATGTGTGTGTGTGCTCTATATAAGAGCTGTACTTGTCTATTGTCAAATCAATCAAGTATCAAGGTACAAGCTCTTTGGTCTACATGTGAGTACTCTCCTTTTGTTCATTGCTCTAGTCATTTCATTTCCATTTCATTATGTCTCCTTTGAGTATCACTTCCTCTCTCCCTAGCCTACCCTCTCTCTCTCCCTCTCTCCACCATGTTCCTTCATGTGGTATCAGAGCCACCTCTCCTACCTTTCATATGTGTGTGTGTGCTCTATATAAGAGCTGTACTTGTCTATTGTCAAATCAATGAAGTATCAAGGTACAAGCTCTTTGGTCTACATGTGAGTACTCTCCTTTTGTTCATTGCTCTAGTCATTTCATTTCCATTTCATTATGTCTCCTTTGAGTATCACTTCCTCTCTCCCTAGCCTACCCTCTCTCTCTCTCCCTCTCTCCACCATGTTCCTTCATGTGGTATCAGAGCCACCTCTCCTACCTTTCCTCTTCCCTTCTCCTACCAACCTAGAGGATGAGGCAGGCGCGCAAATGGAAGCTACCCTCTCCCTCCAAGGTAGAGCTGCCCTCCCCTTTCCTTAGCCTCTCCATTGAAGTCCGATACTGCTCCAGCCCGCCATCACTTTGATCTTGTACTGGAACTGTCTCTTCAGCAATTGCCGCACCTTCTCTTTGCTGGTCCAGCCTTCTGGAGAGCTTTTGGATGAGTTTCATCACGAGAATCGCCTGCTGAAACAAGAAAACAGCTTTTTGATTGGGTGGTTTTGATCAACTCCAGATTTTCTTGCATATTTGCAGTCACTACAGCAGGCGCCGCATCCTGGTGCAAAAGTCCCTTCAAAATCAGCTCCCATCCTCAAAACCACTATTGGTTTTTTCTTTGGAAAAAAAAAACCACTACTGGTATTGCCAAAACCACCTCCGGTTTTAGGGTTCCAGCCATCTTTTTTGACGTTTCCTGCTTTAGAACTGGTCGCCCTACTGAGGAGAAGCTTATCCAATACTCACAGCAAGTTCCCAGGTTCATTTCGTGCTGAAATCTGCAAACTGTCAAAAGTGTGATTTTTGACCTAAAAATCGACTTTTGCAATTTTAGCCCAGATTTTCAGTATTTTTTGGAGATTTTGGCATATTTAGCCTCTGATGCACTAGGGCTTACAGTTGTGCATGTTTCTGAGAAAATATAAGAAACCCTAATTCTGAGAAACCCTAATTTCAAAATTTAGGGCTTTTCTGGTTAAATATTGATATTTTGCCAAAGTGTTACAGGAAGCACCTGTGGAAGTGATTACAGACTTGTCAGAGGACGAATGTTTCATCAATGATACGGATTGGGATTTCTAAAACCTAGAAATGTGTTTGTGTTGTTTTGTGTGTCATCTTGAGTGTTATAGTTGGGTTCTCTGCCCGGGATGTTCCTCAAAATGATTTCTAATAAATATATGTCCTCTACCGCCTTAGATTTTAAAAGGCTCCATGTTGTTAGTTTTCCCTGCTAAGAGCAAGGGGGGGTTGATTTTTGGGTAGATTGATGTAGGCACAGCCGTGTGTGGTCAAGCTCTTTGGTGTTTGTTCCGTAGATCTCTGAGTTTTTGTGCATCCATGCTTGTTAAGCCTCTTAGCCATGCTTGTTGAGCCTCTGAGCCTTTTTTTGGCCAAGCTCATGGCCTCCAAGCCATGCTTGCTAGTCTATGAGTCTGTTGCAGGAAACATGTCTTAGTTGGAGCATTATTGTGCCTTTATGAGCCTCATCATCATGGCTATTGAAGTTTATTGTATATCAGTCCACCTTCGCTCCAAAGGGGTTTTGTTGGGAATTTTGGAGCTCTAGTGTGTCTAGGTGTGTGCTTGTGTATGAGTGCCTACGTTGTTTGGAGAATGTGGGACGTATCACGGGCTTGTGGTTGGTATAATGGAGATAACTAAGGATCTAGAGGTTCAAGGAGGTAATTAAGGATCTAGAGATCCTTTCCATGACATCACGAGTGATGGAGACATTTGTAGCTCCACACCTATTTAAATAGGCTGTTCACTTGAAGTTAAGATAAGCTCATAACTATGATTTGAGCTGCGCAACAAACTCTCATTGTGTCTCTCTAGCTCTGTATTTTATCATTGTCCACTCCTCCATAGCCATGGCTATCTTCATCTTCAAGCCTTGCCTCTTTCTGCTAATAATCCAAATATGAATGCTTTTGTTGCAAAATAGTGCTGTGTTCTTGCAAATTAGACATGGCTGATTTACTCCGCTGAATATTTTTAGGATCTGATTTGTGGGTTTGTTCTTTATTTGTTCAGACGAATCTCATGGACTTGGCTTTATTATCTCAAGAGGAAATTGAATGGGTCAATGCTTATCATGAAGAAGTCTGGGAACAGGTGATTTCCCATAATGTATCCTATCCTCTCAGCCGTATTTAAAGTGAGTTTTGAAATGTGAAGCTACTAATTGTCGCTTTTCTAGGTGATTTTCGATAATGTATCCAATCCTCTGAGCCATTTTTTGAAGTTTCAAAATGTGCAGCTGCTAACTATTGCTTTTCTAGTCTATTTAAAACACTGTTATAGTGTAGGTTTATTTTGGCTTGCAATTTTCTACCTTGTTATCTTTTAGGATATGGCTTCCTCTATTTTTAGGTCCCCTTTACTCCTTTCCTATTGTTTGTACTACTCTTTCATTTCACAGATTATGTTTGAAAATATTCACTCAAATGTATTTATATAGCTAAGTATATATCTCTGGGACTCATTTGATTGAAGGACACACTAGGTCATATGTTTTGTGCCTCTATTTCACACGCATTATGTCAGGATGTCTCCAATCTAAGTCACTATCTCCTGATAGCCTACTAGTCATGGTTTGGAAGCTGGCTTGCCATGAGTGCTTGGTCATTGGATAATATCTTTGAAGAGGTAGTAGAAACGCCCTCGCATCTCATAGTAAATAGGACACCTGAAGATGAAGTGCTCTGTCTCACCCTCTTGCATGTCACACAATGTGCATATGCGCCTCTTCCTGGGTAGTCGCTCTGCTCTGCCGTTCTTGATACTAAGTCTGTGTGAAGAGACCTGGAACTGCCCAAGAGAGATCCTCAGTGAGTGGGGGTAGGTAAATCCGTGTGTATCCTGGTGAGTCAATGAAACCCTCCGCTGTGATATGTAAGAAGTGATCTCTGTAGAAGCCAAGCTCCATTGGGAGCTCACTCGGTCCCAACTAGGTCCGAAATGTGTGTAGCTGTAATAGATCCTCACGGATAACATGGTTGACCTCGTGTGATAGGAGGGGAGAAAACGGAGCATCCATGGTGTATTGGAAGGGAGGTAGTCTATCCATGTGGAGCCCCAATCGCTCATCCTCCATGAGCCAGCCTTCTTTTGTACAAGCAAGACCGGGGAACAATAGGGCGAGGATCTTGGCTGAATTAACCCTTCTCGAGGAGATCCATTATTTGAATCATTATCTCCTCTTGCTAGGCTGCACTAACCCTATAAGGAGGCTTGTTTGGCGGGCTGCTACTTGGAATTACATCTATGGCATGGTTCTCAGGGTGTTTTGGGGTAAGTTCTGTGGTAGGGAGTCAGAAAAACATTCGCGGAACTGAAAAAGGAAATCTGTCCTCTCTTTACCCAGCTTAGAAAAATTAGAATTTTCTTCTGCTTGCTATTTTCCAGTTGCAAAAACCAAGTACTCAGAAAGATGCTTTTTCAGTACATTTGAAATGGCCAAAGCCGATACAATTGGAATAGATTCTCCCTTCAGTTTAGCATCCAAAACATAAGTCTTCCCTCTGTGAGTCAAACTTAGAGTTCAGTTTCTGGCATCCAGAAATGCTGCCTTCCTGTGGTACCAAGGTATTTGGAGCAAAACATCACACCCATTCAACGGCATAATGTAGAACTCCTCGATGTCCGCGTAGCTCAGAATGTGCATGCGGAGCTTCCCAATGATTGGTGTTACTGATTCACTATGTCCTGGGCAAGCCATATTTGTGTCACATCTCTTTTGCCTTTATGCCCAATTTTCCAGCCAGCTCTGGTGATATAAGATTGGCTCTCGCACCTGGATCAAAGAAGAACAAAGCGGTCTGATTGTGGATTTTGCCCCACGCTTTGCATGACTTCGTGGCATCCACATCCTGTATAGCTCCAGTGACATCTGGCATAAGACCAGCAATGGGTTTGGGCTTCTTGCCCTGCTGGTCATCCCTCTTTTCTCCCTTGTTCTCACTCTGATCTGATGAGGGAAACTTCCTCTTTCCGTGTGGGCATTCATGTGCTCAGTGACCCTCTTCCTTGCATATGACACATTTGTTGGCATCATAGAGGGCCTTCTTCTCTTTCTCTGACAACTTCTTTCGAGGCAATGCTCGCCTCTATTCTGCAACAAATCTAGACTTGATGGGCTGTTCAAATCTCTTGAATTTTTATGTCCTCTTTGCTTGCTGCCCCTAAACTTTTGTGCTTCCTGGTGGCTTCCCTTGAAGCTCGAAGTCTTCCCCTGTAATAGGGCATATGCTATTGTGACATTTTCTATCAGTTTGGACATATTAGAGACTTTGGTTTTGGTGCAGTAGTCCCGAATTTCCCTTGGCAGACGACAACAATATTCTCGATCTGTTTGGACAGCTTCACACACTTGTAAGAGCTCATGGGCAGCAAGGCTTCCCAAATCTTTTTATTGTACTCTTCGAGGTTCTTACAATTTGCGGCATCCAGCTTATGCCATGACGTCATTATATCCACTTAAAAAGTGGTGGTGAGCCAAGCAGATGAGAAGACTTGCTTGAACTCAACCCAAGTATTAGGGGCTTTACCTTGCAAGAGCAAATTGGTCCACCATTGAAGTGCATTGCCCTTGAGAAATGTGGCTGCCTCCTTACCTTCGATGACTCCATGAAGTTCCCACTGCCATAGGCAGCATCAAATTGTTGCACAAAAGTCAATGCTTTCAGCTTGTCTTGTGCCCCATTGAATGTCTCAAATTTTACAGCAGCCCCACCCTCTTTATAGTATTTCAATTTGCCCTTGGGTGCAATGTTGTCATACACAGGTGGCTGCTGCCTCGTTTTTTCCCGTGCTCTAGCCATTTTTCTTCCTAGACTCCTAACCGTACATGTAGATATGGTGGTGTAGCCATATCTTGAGGATGGTAGAGGGCTGCTATTCCCTACCATGATAGGGACTTGGCATACCATGATCCCAGTAGCTGTGCCCATGCATTCCCCTGTGCATGGCCCGCCGCCGGAAGGGAGCCTATAACGGGACTTGTTGACAGTGAAAATAAATCTTTTACAAACTAACTAGGTTGTGAGTACTTGCTTAACTAGCTTGTGCACTACCCGAGGACTTTCTTGCGATGCTCCAAGACTTCCTTTAGGTAGCTTCCAAGCTTTTGGGCTGGCTGTTGTAGCAGATTTTTCAGGTTACCCCTGCGGCCACTATCTTTTTCCTTGATATGTGCATAGGATCAGTATCTTATGAGCATGTGTTGCTCATCTTCTACCTCTCCTATGGGGCCTAATTTATAAATTCTTTCCTCACATATTTTTCAGATTCTTTCCTCTTTTAGGATCTTGGGTCTTGCTCATCTGCCCCTCTCCACCTCTGCATCGTGTGAGATGGTCCTTATTTTGCTGGTTAAATGCCTTTTGAACCTTGATATATCATCGTCAAGATATTTCTGCATTTCATACCTGTTAATTTCCTGCTTTTAGGACTGCATTTTTTTCCAAGGTCTAGCCATAATTTCTGTAGCATGTTCTGCATTACTAATTCTCTGATTTCACTTGAGTCTCTGGTATATCAGCAGCCATAGCTCCATCCATAGCTCCCTCCATTCCTCCCATCTCTGTAACAGCCGGTGGTCTTTGTAGCCTCCATTGCTTTATGCGGTATCTGACTTGTTCCATCTTTCCAAGCTTGTTGAGGTGCCCCATGTGTTTGCATAATTCTTCTCCCTCCAGTGGTATCATATCAGTCTCAGCTAGAGGATGGGAGAGAACTTCCCATCTAATAGGTGTTGAAGTGTAGGATTTTTTTCCCTACCATCTCGGCCAACTGAATGGTGTCCTAAACGTCATTTCAAACCACAACCATAAGATTAGGTATATGCAAGGATACATCCTTTTATTTAATTGCCTTACCCAATAGGTGTCTAAATGAATATTCATTGATGTAAATGGACACCTTGCTGACCCAAGACTACTTGATGTGCACCAACAGTGAAACCGGCCGCTAGATAACTAAAGGAAAGTAATCCACAACTAATTTTTCATCCACACTCATATGCTTCACTTTCAGACACTTCCTTTTATTTAAAACCACTGAGAAATAAACTTTGAAACACTGGAAGGGAGGCTAGAATGCCTCTACTTGAACATACGATATACAAAAGACACAGATTGGCGCCCCTTTCGGTATTTGTTTATTGCCTCTGTTAGTGGTATGTGCTCTTTACAACAAGGGCTCACCCTCGCACTTTGCTTCACTGACACTTCCACTCTTCTAGCCAATTCTTGGCTTCAATAGGCATCCAAATCCAAGTACAAACTAGTAGGCAATTGCCAAGGCAAGGCTAATGCATTCCAAAGTGTTTGTGACTAAATGAAAGCTGACTAATGCATTCCACAAGGCATCCAGCTTGCCAAAAAGCGTTTGGCAGTCCTGAAAGCAAGTGCCCATCCTCTCAGGGCACCAGAGCAACAACACAAATCTCGAAAATGCACAAGTGACTTCAAGGTGAGATGAAAGCCAGCATTTGGGCCTAGTAAATGTACCTAGAACTAGACCCCACTTTTTGGATGGTTTCCTAGGGACTTTTAGGAGTTTTCACTTCCTCTAGGCTAGTCCCCCAAAGCCAAAGTAGTCACGGTTTGTTTGCATACAAGAATCATGTCTCTGTTACAAACAGCTATCTTCTACTGGCCAATGCAATGGAATTATAAAAGCTTTAAATTCTTGCCTTGCCTGGTAGGTGTCTAAATGAACATTCATTGCTGTAAATGGACACCTTGCTGACCCAAGACTACTTGATGTGCACCAACAGTTATCTTCTACTACCCAATGCAATGGAATTATAAAAGTTTTAAATTTTGGAGTAGTTGGATATGTTCTCACAAAGATATGTTTGCAGGTGTCTCCTTTGTGCGAAGGTAGTGCCTTGGAATGGCTTCGAAGAAATACAAAGCCCATCTCAAAGATAGCTGCCACATGAGGAAGACATTACGGTCTTTAGTATTCACCTGAAAATGTAAGCTGACATGTTTCCTTTCCTTTTGTTCATTTGCTAATAAGTGTTGCTATCAGAGGCAATGGTTTACCATGCGATGGTTTAAGATGTGCCCTTGAAGTAGGGCTTGGCTTATTAGGTATCTTGCTCCTTGACTTGGAAAGTGTTTGATACGTTTGTAGCTGTGAGCACACATCTTGATTCCGTCGCCAGTATAGATGCGTGATTGCCATATACCTGTATAGCAGATTGCTACAATTACTTAACTGTTTTAGGCTAGGGCACACCCTTCAGAGTGAAGATGGAAGAACAGTGAATGTATTTTAGTTTTGTGAAATGGAAAAGTGTGGGATGATCTAAGCACGTAGGCCCAAACCCAAGTATATACTTCATGTGGAGAGATAATACAAGTTTACTAGACCATGAAATTGAAAGCTAGTTAATCCTACTTAACTTGAACTGTGAATTTGAAAGCTTGCTAGACCTATATGAGAAAAGTAATTCCATTAGGTTCTGAGCTCCCTGATGACCCGTGCTTCTTGCTATCTTGGTTCAACTTCCCTCAACCTTCCCTTTGCTCCTTTCGTCTTCCATACCCCTCACTGTGCATCCACACAGCTGTACGGACACGTCTACATGTCCCTCCCTAATCGTACAACCTCAACCAGTCCGTGAGCCTGCCACCTATTCCCATATTCCCTCTCTGTCCGTTTCTATCCATATAGCTATACAATGGTACAATGTGATAATGGTGCTTTGAATAGACTCATACACCATACATCCTGCTCGAGTGTTTGTGTTCTCCTTTAGCCCCTCCTACCTTTCAAATTGCCTCTCGTTCCTACTCTCTTCCTTGGTTGCCTTTTGAAGCTTGCTCCTGTTTGCTCCCCCTTCTCTTCCTTCCTCGCTTCTCCTCCTCTTCTTAAGCCTCCATAGGAGTTCAAATTGCCTCACATTCTGTTTGGGTCCGCCTTTCCACTCGAAGATGCGTGTAGCGGGTTCGGCATCGGGTGCTGCACTTCCACCTGCATCGGCCAAGAAGGGCATCTTTTCTTAGAAGACGAGCTTAGAACTCTTAGGTAGGACATTACTCTTTGAGCATGGCCACATACTTATGGTAGAATCTTTCCATCTTCTCAGGGCACATAGATGAGATCAGGGTGTTCAGTCAAGCCCCACCCAAAGCGTGATCACTGCTTTTTCTAGTCAAATAGCATAGACCAACAGGCCTTAGGGAGACGACGTAGCTGAGGCCTAGAGCCATAGATACAATAGACCTATTAGTGTGTCAATGCACAGATCAGGCTTGGGGATCTTCTCTCCATGTTCATCGGACCAGAGGCACGAATGATAGGTATGAAAGTGGCACTGCTTTCACGCAAGGCCATGGCTAGGAGACCATAGTAGACCACACATACTGACCAACACCAACACTCTATTATGGGTTTTAGGCTGCCACAACCTTGTACTCTCTCTTTGCCAAGACCTTCTTATCCATTCTCAGTCACAACATTGACTTGGTTCCTCAGACGCCATACAGGAGACCACCACAGTGATGCCACACTGCAGTTCCAGTTCTCTCCATAGGCTCAAACACTTTGCACTACTGTGTATATTTATGTTGTATTTGTCTTAGGTGTAGATGATCACATATAGCTTCACCCATTTAGTTCATTTTATATGGTTTTTAGAGTTTCATAGACCCTTTAGTCTTTTGAAGACTTTAAGAAACTTTCCTGCTTTCTTTTTTTCTTTGGGATCCTATCCTTTCGGGAGACGAGTTATGGATTGGCTTTTTGCTCACTACTTGTTAATCTAGTCTCCAAACTTAGAAGCATTAGATTGCTTGGTAAGGGCTACTTTCAGTGGAATTATATACCTTGATGTTGTTGCTTCTATTATGTCCCTTACCCCTTCCAATGTACCTATAGGAAAGATTTATTTTATTCCTAATACTTGGAGTCCGACCCAATTTGGGAAAATATGAGCTTGTACTTCCAAGACTACCTAGAATTTCCATCGGGCACCTTGACACGATTGGATTGGCCCTTGGGCAGGTGAGAGGGAAACTAGAATGAGAGAGGTTAGTGTAGGATGGATTCTCATTTACTTGATGATTTCATCCTTTGGTTTACCTTGTATGCAAAATTTTCAATAAACTTTGCAAACAAAGTCGAAGAAGACGCACACACTGAGCTCCAAGGACTTCTCAATTTATGGTCGTGTTCAATCAAAGGCATGTTCGTGTCACATTTGCAAGCAGTTTTATCAATTTGCCCATCATTGCCCTAGTGGACTAGACGGTCGGGAGATCTTCTAGCTATACATCCTGATCCTAAGTCTCATGCTCCCTTGTTCACCGCAATAGGATTTGCCTCTGTCCTAGTTGGTCCGCAATCCTTTTTCATCTCTGTAAAAAAATGGAGAGTATCTTGTTCACTGCAATAGGATCTGCCTATGTCGTACTTGGTCCCCAATCCTTTTTCATCTCTATAAAGAAACAAAGAATATCTTGCTGTCCTTGACCTTGATCCGTCCCATTTTGTCCTTGACCTTGATCAATCCCATGTATAGGTGTCGGTTCCATTGCTTGAACCATGAGCATTGTGGTTGGCATTTGCATTACCACCACCAGCTGTCTCCACATGAGACTTATGAGTAGAAGGAAAATTTTGACAAATTTTCTTTGCCCTTCCCACAACCATAGGTGTAAAAACTTGGTCATTTCCATGACCTTTATCAATTGCTTTTCTTTGCTAGAAAGAAAGAAAGATTATTAAAGTCTTCGGAAGACCGATGGGTCTATGAGACTGTGAAAATCCTAATACAACAAGCTGTGGTAGTGGGGCTACTAAACGATCGTCCATACCAATGCAAAATGCAAAAATGTAGAATGGTAGTACTAAGTCCTAAGTACAACATAGTCATGTCGATGGTTGACTATATATGAATCTCAACATCATCATCATTGGCAGTAGCAAGATATCAGGATGGATGAGGCATTGGAGGCATGAAGTCGGCAATAGAGTGCTGTCGGCCACTCAGAGGTGCGGTCCTAGCACGTCTCCTGGTCGTAGCTCTGCGTCTGACCAGGGATATTGTGACCCCGTTGGTCAGGCTCCGACTCTAAACAAGGAGGGGATGTCCCCAAGTGTGATCTATGTGTCGACCCTCTGTCTGAGCTGTCGGGTCACAGGCTTTGAGTCACGGTCATGTCGAGGTCTCGTATCATGGGGGTCCATGTGATCTAGCTGAAAGAACTCCATGATAGAGCTCTGAGAGGGATCAGCCGAAGAAGAAGTTTGCTCCTGTCTCCGTGCTTGGAGTATCCTCTCATGGTGTCTAAGTGCCTCATGAACGAAACCTTCCAAACACCGCTGGTTTGGGTAGGAGAGGAAACGGGCCAAAATCCCATTACTATCCTTGAAGAGGCAGTGGAAACACCTTTGGATCTCATAGTACACAGAACACCCGAAGATGAAATGCTCTCCTCTGTCTCAACCTCGTGCATGTCACACAGTGTGCATCCGTGGATTAGTCGCATAGCTTTGCCGCTCTCGATGCAAAGTCTGTGTGAAGAGATATGGAACTGCCTAAGAGAGATCCTCAGCGAGTGGGGTAGGTGAATCTACGTGTATCCTAGTGGGTCATTGAAACCCTCCGCTGTGATATGTAAGAAGTGATCTCTGTAGAAGCTAAGCTTCACTGGGAGTTCACTCGGTCCCAACCAGGTCTGAAATGTGTGTAGCTGTAGCAGATCCTCACAGATAACCTGGTTTACCTCGTGTGATAGGAGGGGAGAAAACAGAGCATCCATGCTGTACTGGAAGGGAGGTAGTCTATCCATGCGGGGTCCTTGATTAAACCATCTCTCTGTATGTGCATACCAACACCTCTGGTCTCCTTCTGCTGCAAGTGCCATAGAAGAAGATAGAGCTATCCATGGTAGCTTGCTACGGCCCGAGGTGTAATCCCCATATTCCCTAACTCGGTATAGATACGTGATGACCTGAAATGCAGCATCTAGCTGTAAAGGGGGTGACCCAAACTCAGCCTGAATGATCCGGTGAGGAACGGATGGCTTACCACAAATCATCCGTGATAACATGAGAATCTGTAGCCGCTCCACATGGGCCCACTCTGTATCCGACAAGTCTGCCTCCCAACAAGGGCTGCCGTACATCCCCACTGGGCGAACCAAGGAGTCAGAAAGCAACCCCTTGGTGCGTGGATCCTAAAAGTGCGAGCGGAAGCACTACCTCTCGAGTCTGGCCAATGAAGCATACCCTCTGCTCAAGCGTGCCTGCGTCGCGGGTCTCATAGTGAAGTTGGGTCCGGAGAAGATAACCCCAAGATAAGTGTATGATGAAACTATCTCAATAGGTGACCCCTCAAATGTAAACTGCTCCTGACGCATGATGGCTCGAGATGTATTGAAGATCATGACTCACAAAAGGACTGTAGTGTGTCTAGGTGTCTCTGAAGCCCCTCTGCCGAGAAAGACAAGAGAGCCACGTCATCTGCGTAGAGCAATATCTAGATCAGCGTGCTCGCAAGAGAGCAACCTACACCCCCCTGTGTCTGCATCATTGTCTCAAGCTCGTCAATGTAGAGGCCAAAAAAGGTAGGCGACAAACGACACCCTTGTTTGACCCTGATGGTGCTCATGATCTCGTCTGTCCACTCGGATCCTGCCCGAACTCTGCTTGAAACTCTCTCGTAAAGTGCCATGACAACCCAAATGATCTCCTAGTCATAACCCAAGTCCTGCAGGCGTTGTACGAGGTGGGCTCTCAGAACCGTGTCAACTGCCTTGCAGAAATCCACAAAGCAATAATAAACCCTCTGCTTCCATGACCACGCCTCCTCGATGATACATCTGAGCGTGAGAATGTGGTCCATGGTTCCATGATCACGCCCTGTCCTACTGCTCTAAGTCCTCGACACTCTGCAAGTCTGCTAACCTCGGAGTCAAGTACTGATGCATAAATCTTGAACATGACATGTCCAATCATAATGGTCCTGTAGTTCTCGGGGCTCGTGGGATCCCCTGCCTTGTGGGTGGGTGAGATAGTGTTAGTGGTCCAAGTGTGTGGAAACCCCAAACAAACAACTTCATTAAAAAGCTTTGCTAAGATCGGGGCTAGGAGGTTAATTCCATATGCAATGAACTCAATGCATAACCCCTCATGATCCTTTGCTCGGCCATTATGAAGTTTCATTACGGCGTCCTTTACCCTTCCTCTAGTGAAGAGGGTACATGATGTGGGGCGAGGCATGTGTGAGAGATTAGGGATTGGCTGATTTGGGATGTCATAAAGTGTGCGTGCATAATCAAACCAGATTTGAGTGTCAGTGAGTGGCAGAGGGGGCTGTCCTTCTAGAAATCTCCGCCAGAAGTCCTTAGAGTTGTTATCAAACAAAAGCTTCAGTAGCTCCTCCTCGTTCCGGCGAACGAAGTCTAGTTTCTTCCTCCGTACCAGTCTACGGTATTTGCGTTGTGCTCGGAAGATTGTTTTTGGTTTCGAATCTGAGTTGACGGCGTAAAGCCTTACACTCATCATCGTACGAACTATTACAGGGTACGGTTCCATGGGGTGGTGGGCGGGTGGAGCGGGTGGTGTGGGGGAAAGCATGAATGGTTGCCTCGTGTAGTGAGCGGGTGATCAGGGCAGCACGATCCTCTAAAAGGGGTATGAAGTCAATATAAGTGAGAAGTATGTACAGACGGCCAGAGTAAGAAGGTGAGTGATCCCGATCAAAGCGTATATCGTGGTAGGTGGAGTAAGAATTGAGTGGGGTGGAAGGTGCTATGCGAAGGGGGGTGGAGATGCTAAAGAAAAGGTATGTATGATCAGCCCTTGGGGAGAGAGGTGCTACAGTGAAGTCGGTAATGCGAGATGTGAAGACAGGGGATCCCATGATGTAATCAACAACACTGAAGCTCCCCCATGTGGAAAGCATGTGAAACCACTTGAAGCGGGCCATCTGTCAAGACCATTATGATAATGAGCTCATGTATCTTGCCGAGGTCTAATAGGGCCTGCCCATAAGATGAGAATGGACCTCGCCTGTCAGTCGAAACCTGTAGCATACCTGCCTCCTCAAGGTCAATATATGGCAGTAGAGTGGAATTATCTTTGAAGTCAAGAAGTGGTACCTGACGGGCCCTTGTCCTCGCGTTAAAGTCCCCCACTAGGAGGACTTCTCTGCGGCTAGAGAAATCAACGATGGACTGATAAAGAGCAGCAAATGGGGATGTCTCATCATCACCTTGGATATCTCTGGCAAACTGAGAGGTCTCAGGGGGGAAGTAGCAAATTGCGACAAACAGATCTCGGCTGTCGATTCGACATCCAAAGAAATCTGGAATGTGTATCTCTCTGCTCTACTGAAATGGTCCCCAGAAGTGTGGATTTGAAAAGGACTGCAACTCCACTTGAACCTCGAACTCCTCCTGTACCCCTCGTCTCATCTCTGTAGGCAGACTCCCATGTATATCCGCTGACTATTGGAAGAGGGCACTCTGGACTCTGATGTGTCTCTGTATAAAAGACTATGTCGTGGCCTGTATAGGATTCTGAGAAGTTCCTTGGTTCTGACCATAAGGTACCATTACAGTTCCAAATGGTGCAGGATAGGGTCTCGGATATCTGAGTCTGATAGACCGTGCTTTCCTATGAGGGGAGGGGGCAGGTGCCCTATAGGGGCCTATAAGAAGTCGTCCCTCTCGTACCACTGTCCACTTTCCCTCCTTTTAGGCCTGATCCCACTGCTGCAGCAAAGAGCGCCTCTCCTCAACCTGAAGAGGTGTAAGGTCCTCATGCATAGAGATCGCTGGCTGATCTCGAAGGACTGACTTGCGTCGTAGAGCTGAAAGTCATGCTTGAGTGTCATGGAACCATATGATCAAGGGTTGCTCTCGGTTGGGATCTCTCCCTACCCGCCATGCCCTCTCTATCCTGTGCTCAGCCACACCCATGGTAGCGGCCACGAACGCAGTCGCATCTACCATTGGTGTAGCCTCAGTGTGTGGGATCCCGCGTACTGTGATATTGAGAGCCTTATTGGCTCTCTGCTACTACTCCGTGAGGGTAGCTGAAACGGTTAGCCTTGCGGGTTCCTGCTTGGCCACATCAACCCATCTGGAAGTCTCCTCAATAGCATATTGCATGCTCGCAATCTGTGCCTCGACCACCGGGGTAATCCCTAGGACAGTGTGTATGGCTGTGATCTCCTGTCGGAGCTGCATGATATCTTGTCTGAGTCCTTGAATAAGACCCGTTTGCTCCCGAATGACCCTAGCCTGCTCCTGTATGATGCGGCCCTGCTCCTGGTTGAAGCAGACCTGCTCCCATGCGAAGTGAGCCAGCTCCATCTCATGCTCACGGAAACTATGTATCTCCATGAGCAAGGTCTCACAAGCCTCTGGTGTATCAGCCCACCCATGTCAATGCTTGCATTGTGGCATCTTGACATGAGCTTCCATGTTGAAGCTGAAGGTAAACCCTTTACACGATGGTGCCAAAGAGTTCAAAGTTATCAACATAAGATTCTTGCATGGAAATTTTGGATATCCAGATGCATAGAGGCATTAGATGGGACTTAGACTTATAATTCTTAGTCACTCACAATGATTTGGCAAGATATTGCACACCATCATGGCCACTTGAGGTAGGAATCGGGACTCCTCACATGCTACACTTGGTCAAGAAAGCTTCCTTCATCAGGGATTGGGACGATGGTTTATTTTTCAAATATATAGTCATAGGGCCTTCATGGCACCTCCACCTTGCGGATTTGTTATGGCAGCCTCATTTCTTTCATGCTGGATTTAGTATGAGGCTTTTATGGGATTGTATCTTTTCTTCTATGTATTTTATTCATACTTAGATGAACTTCGCCTTTTTGGAAGCAAAGAGTGGGGCATGGGGGGGTTGGGGCAAGGGTTTAAAAAACTACTGAGAGCGGAGAGAAGACACAATGTTGAAGAAAGCTTGATAAATTTGAAATGAACTGCACGTTTGATACCGTTGAAATGAACTGCACACAGGTTGAAATACAAAGAAGTGTGGGTTTTGTAAACAAACCCTAACCTTGTACTAAGATCAAATCTTAGAGCAACACATGGCATAGTGTGGTGCAGAAAATTGTTATTCACTAATCTATGGGAAACCATAGACTCCTCCATTGAACTAGATTCATATTCTAAATCTGAACTCTGCATATTGTCTAAAACCGTATACATTGGGTACACATGTCTCAAGCTTGTGTAAAAATCAATAATACAACCATTGAGAAAGTTTAAATAATTTGCATACAACTTCATGTGCAGGTTTGTAAAAAACGCTAGCCCTACACTAAGATTAAATCTTAGAGCAACACATGGC
This sequence comes from Dipteris shenzhenensis, assembly GCF_047967505.1. Classification (NCBI taxonomy): domain Eukaryota; kingdom Viridiplantae; phylum Streptophyta; class Polypodiopsida; order Gleicheniales; family Dipteridaceae; genus Dipteris; species Dipteris shenzhenensis. The sequence continues at coordinate 21,384,145 of NC_141597.1, read as the reverse complement.
ATAGTGCCACATGTACAGTGCAAAAATTTATTATTCACCAATGCATGGGGAACCCTACACTCCTTCATTGTTCATATGGTATATTTGAATTTGTACAAGCCGTCTAGAACTCTATGCATTGGTTACATATGCCATGACCTTGTGTAGACTCGATAATATAACCCATGAGGGCATCATCCAATCCATAATGGGGATAGCCCAACACAAACTTACAGCAAAAAGTGCCAAAATGGCATGAAAGTAGAAAACTTTGCAAGTACGGTCAATTTTTGGTACGGTATGCATGTTATACAATTCAATATGGTGCTACATGTATCGTACAGCTCACTTCGTCCACTGCATATATCAGAACTGCCCTGGCATTACATATCAATAGGCAAAGGGAAGCAGAACAATATCTGCAAGCAAAGCAGCATAAGAAGATGCAACAACATCAGAAGGTGGAAATATTGTCTATCAATGATCTATTACATATTATCGGTGCATAGACATGCAACAAAAAGATGCAAAAGGAAAAGTAGTGCAGTGGAGGAAATTGCAGTTTAATTTGCAACACAAGCCAATAGCAACATTCAAGATGATCAAGAGGAAGGTAGTGCATACAGTGCCCTAAAAGATCAGCATGGACATGAGTAAAATGCAAACAGGGAGATTATGTTGGCCTACACTATTCCCCACACAGACTACAGAACTTTGAAGTAGATACAAATCAAGAAGACCTACGTGAGATCATCAAAAATTGGCATCTGCATGCAATGAAACCTGCAGAAAGACATTCACTGCAAATCAAAGTGAAGCACAATAGATGCCTGAAGAAGCTGAGCTGAATCACAGCACTGATCTACATCTAGCAAAAACCACAGCAAACTAAGCAATTCAAGTGTAGAAAAAAAAGCACATAGAGAAGCCATAATTAGAAACATTGAAGACGCACTTGGGAAAGTATTTAAACATTTGGACCTCTTTTACACAGTGGGCCCATATAGATTACACAGTGGGCCCATATAGAGAGGACAGCTATAATTAAGCCAATTTTCAGAAGACAGGAGCTTGAAAATCACAGGTTGGAGCAGCAGTACCTGGAATCTGCAATAAAAGATGCACATAAGTTTCGTGTTGAGGTGTCTGATTTCATATTTCATCATTATAATCCACAATCAGGAATGAGGGGATACTTACTATCCGTAGCTATCCAAGATGTATCTAGCCTAGCTTGTTATCCGCTCACATAAGTGAAGAGCATGCTTGACCTAGGATGCGATTTCGAGAGCTAGGGGGGGTAACATCATGACCTGTCAACTTTGTAGGGAGATAAGGGTTGAAGCATTTTCTTTTTGGTTTTTGTCGCACTCGTGCTTTCAAGTAGCAGGGATTGCCAAAATAGATGCATTATAGGAATGGGGAAATATATGCATGAACAGCTCCCCATCGTGCACCTGCTCCTGCTCCCGCCTTCTTCATCCCTCTCAACCCCTCAGCTCCCTCACCTCCTTTTCAGTCCTTCAGCTTCTCTGTTCCCTCTTCTCTGGCAAGTCTTGAATGCTGGCAGCATTTCGTGTCTGCAAACCAGAGCCTGCATTTTTCTCCATTTCCAGCTCGAGTCCCCCAAAATTGCGCCTGCTACAGATCCATTTCCAGGACCAGTCTGCCAGCTCGAGCCCCAACACTTGTGCCTGCTCTAGATCCATCTTCAGGGCCAGAAACAGTTCGTACTGCTCCCAGAAGCTGCTGCCTTCAAATCCATATTGTTCTTAGACTTAGCGGCCTTCAATTTCATGTGGTGAAGGCTCACTTCGAAGGTCAAGAGAAAGTGTAAGTTGCATCTTCAATTTGCAACGATTTTCAGTCAAAGGGGTGCCTCAAGAGCTTTAGTTTCTTGCTTCTCCATTGTGCATTTCTTCTCTAGGGCTGGCTGCTCCAAGTAGCCTCTGTTCCAAGATGCAGCTTGCTCCAAAACGTCTCATCTCTTGGCCAGAACAGCTGCCCGCAGTTCTGCCAGGGATCCTCTCCTTCTACCCTCGTCAGCCTCTCCCTATAACCCCCTCAGCCTCATTTCCCCTCCCCCCCCAAGCCTGCTGTACGACCAGATTGGAGGCCTGAAATGGACCTGGCTGTGCGGCACCTGCCTCTGCGACTGCACGGTGCACCTGCTGTATGGTGACTGTTGCTACTGTGTAGGACATGTGAAAGGCTCGAGGTAGGTGGCTAACAACTAGGGCAGACGGATGGAGAAGTTACAGGAGGAGCAGACGGAGGTGCAGATGGAGAACCAAACCTTTCGAAGAATAATTCCATGTCTGATATGAGAGGTGCAGACGGGGGAGCAGACGGGAGAGAGAGAGAGAGGGGGGGGGGGCGGGGGGGCTAGCCTTGGGGGGTTAGTCTCAGCAAATGGTTTTTTCGATTTGCACAGGCCAACAAAGACGTTTGCCACGACCTCGCTCCAAGCAAGCCCATGTACTCAGACATTGCAGCCTCATACCCTCCTCCGTACGTCCTCTCAAAAAGGCCCTCCCCGTATTCAAAGACATATCTTTAGCACAAGAAAATGGTGAGCATGATAGACCTGCAAGAGCATATTTAATATTTACAGCAGGAAATTCGTGAGCTCAAGCTTAGAATTGCAGCTCTAGAAAGGAAAAACACTGATATGGAGGGGAAAAAAGGGCAGGAAATTATTCAGGAAGTGTTGCAGAAATGTACTTCATCTCCACCAGCACCTTTGCTGGTGTCCACAGTAAAGAGATTATCACATACTCAGGTAAGCTCAATCAAGCAGGAGCTGGCTACAAATGTTAGCAATAAGGTTAACAATGCTGACCTCTCTAAAGAAGTGAAAGTACAGGCAGCCAGAGAAGTCAACAAGCTGATCCTACACGTGGGGGGATTACCAGATGGCTGCCAAGTCACGGGGACATTCACAAAAGACAAAATCGACTACCTCAAGAAGACCCCATGAGTGGAATGGGATCCAAAGGCTATTTGGAATATCCAACAAAAGAGGATCTCCATTAGTGACAAGGCAGCTAAGATCAAGATTCTAAAACAAACATGTAGGCTGAAGGGCACGAAGATATGGATATCTAGAGAACTCCATCCGACTCAGCTCAAGCTAAGATGCATTGAACTTACCAAAGTGAAGGAAGTTAGGAAAGCAGGAAAATGGCATTCTACGTGAAGGACAAGCATTGATTCGAGACTTCAGATCCAAACCCAAAGACTCTCAGTCTTAAACTAACACCCATGATCCAAGGAAGCCAGACATTTTAGCAGAGCTGTCTTCCTCTCACCCATCCACATCATATATCTATGAAGGTCACATCATGATAGTACTAGAATATAGTTATGATCTATAATAATTGTGAGACGTTGAGAGACACTGTTGCTCAGGCCAAACATACTTGTCAGGCTTTGACTGAGCTTAGTCATTTTTGGCCTTTGTCTGTCGAAGAAAGCACATCTTTATGTCGGGCTAGACACTGGTTGCAAAGCAATGATCATATAAAAATTATTAAATGGAAGAGAACGACAGAGAGCTTTCTTAGATAAAGGTTGTTCCTCAAAGAACTTTTTTAAAAGTTTGCATTACAAGAGACAATTTGCAAATAATTGTGAGACGTTGAGAGACACTGTTGCTCAGGCCAAACATACTTGTCAGGCTTTGACTGAGCTTAGTCATTTTTGGCCTTTGTCTGTCGAAGAAAGCACATCTTTATGTCGGGCTAGACACTGGTTGCAAAGCAATGATCATATAAAAATTATTAAATGGGAGACAAGAGAACGACAGAGAGCTTTCTTAGATAAAGGTTGTTCCTCAAAGAACTTTTTTAAAAGTTTGCATTACAAGAGACAATTTGCAAATATTTACCGGGCCCTTATGCCTGATGGTGTTTGGACTTCGTCTCGAGCACAACTTGCTGTAGCTTGTGCTGTTCACTTTTCTAGGCAATTCGGGACTGCAGATCTTCCTTCACAAGATGTTCTTGCAGCATGGAGTCAATTGTTATAGCATGTTTCTCCTGCGCAGGCTTTAGAGCTAAGAAGTCCTTTCACTGAAACAGAATTATCAGATGCAGTAAAATCGTGTGGTAGATGGAAATCTTGAGGATGAGATGGTCTTGAATTCTTTCTTTATACTGAGATATCCTAAGTCAACTTTGTTGCGAATGATTAATTTTGCTTGGGAAAAGCAGCGCATGCCAAATTCTTGGAAAAAAGCGCTTGTAAAACTTCTTCCAAAGAAGCAAATATGTGAATCATTGTTTGATTGGAGGCCTATTACTCTTATGCCTGTCATTTACAAGATCATCACTTAATTTGGTGGTTGATCATATTGACGGGTATTTACATGATGGCTTTCATCCCACACCACACAATATGGTTTTGTTCCTCGCATGCATCACTTTTAATATTGCGAATGCTTATGTTGGAATAGAATATGCCAAATATAGTCAGCAGGATGTCTTGTCGCTGCAAGTTGACATTGCCAAAGCATTTGACACAATTCAATGGGATTTTATATCACAAACCATGCATGCATTGGGTTTTGGACAGAAATTGCAGCAGATTATTTATTAGCTTTACAGTGACAGTAAACCCGCTTGCATACTATCTGGGGACATCTCTAAAGCTTGGACTCTTCGTTGTTTGATTCGCCAGGGCTGTCTGCTTAGTGCACTTTCATATGCCATAGCCACACATCCCATGCTTTTCTTTTACATGGATAATCTGGTAGCAATTGGCATGCTTCATGGCTTGGAAATTCAAGGAAGCGGTGCTTTGATTGCTCAAGCTTATGCAGATAACTCATTTTTTACACCTCAGAATATAGAGCAGGATCTCTCTTGCTTGATGCAAGCATTATCTTTATATGGTTTAGCTGCTGGTCTTCATGTAAATTTTCAGAAATCTAAGTTGTTGCCATTTCAAAAGAGTGGCATGGTCTTTTATGGCCGAGGGAAATTATTCAACGTGTAAAAGCAAATGGCGCATCATGGCAAACCAAGGCTCAAAACTCGGCCTGAATTGCAGCATCATTTTCCCCTTGTGGATAAGAATATGGACTTGAATGCTCAGAATATTCAGTCCTCCATGCATCTTTGACGAATAGAGATGATGTGCTGAGAGCAATCTCAAGCTCTTTTTGCCATGTTTTGAATGCCAGAAAGTTTCCTGAACAGTGGACATAAAAAATCTGCCTTGCTGAAAATAATCAGAGGCAAGTAGATTACTGTATATAGGCCACCAACATAGATTGGAAAATTCATAGCCGGACATGTAGAGGTCATGTTGCCACTTTCCAATATTCAACCTTTTTCTTCAGTTTTGCAAGTATTCAGTCAGCTTGTTGGCGATGAGTAACCGTCCAACCCAAAGGATAACCAAGATGACGAACCAACTGAGTGCCCTCCTGCTTTTGGATGGTGGCAGTCCACACAATGGGATTTTCTTTTGAGTTATGTTGATGGCAAGATCAAAGGTTGACCTCTGGTCTCCAATATGTTACTGGATTGGAAGCATGTCCTGTCGCATTTGAAATGGAATGGTAAGGATTCGTTGCCGAAAATTCTCTCATAGCTGAGAGCATACATTGGTCAAAGGCTTTTGCCCTTCTGTTGGCATTGCAAGAGCCTAGACGGTCATATTTCCTCAGCTTAAAAGGAATCCATTCAGTTGCGGATGTCATTCATGTTGATGGAACCATTCTTTCTTTTCCTCTGGTTGCTTTAAAATTTGGGCTTTGAATGCATTACCGTTCCATGTGGCAAACTATTACTGGTATGCTCTAGTCTTTTCAACCAGTTCCGCCATTAGAGCTTGAGGACCGTCTTCAGGATTGAACTCTTTCTTCACCAGGGTCATCTTGCCATCCTTTGAGGTTGGCTGTCACATATTACTGTCTCTTCTTTATATAAAGTACTTCTTTCTCCACCATGGGTTTCTCAAAAGGCCAATTACCTTTGGCAAATAGATCGTCCTCCAAATTGGTGGCGGAACAGATTGAGACAGATTTGGAATTAAACAATTCCCCTCCAACAACATGTTTTTCTTTCTCCACCATGGGTTTCTCAAAAGGCCAATTACCTTTGGCAAATAGATCATCCTCCAAATTGGTGGTGGAACAGATTGAGACAGATTTGGAATTAAACAATTCCCCTCCAATAACATGTTTTTTTGTGGCGAGTTTTGTTGCGGGTTCTTCCATCTGGGCACCTTTTGGCACGCAGAAATATTGATCTGGCTGTTTACCATAGATGTTTGGCTCCGCGGGAGTCTATGCCTCATCTTCTTTGGCATTGCTCCTGTACTTGTGATTTCTTGATCTTCCTTGGGCACCGTTTGAGAATTTGATTTCCTAATGCTACCTTTGGGAAGTTCTTCTAGCCTTTTGGGATTCATCCACCCAGACAAGAGTTAGATTTGGTTTTCACTCGGGTTCGTTACTGGGCACTATGGACTCTATGGAAGGGTAGAAATCATAGTGTTTGGTGATCCTACATTTTTCACTTTCTCTTTCTTTAGGCACTCCTTGCAGCAATCTCTCTTTGATTATCTGCAAGCTCATTATATAGAACATGATGTATACTTGTCATACATTGAGATTTTCTGTTGATGTAATTTGGCATATCTCGTTTTCTATAATATAAAGTATCAAAATTTTCACCAAAAAAAAAAAGAAGAGTTGCTTTATGCACTCTCTAGGGGATGTCCTATGCACTACTACTCTCCTTGGAGATGTAGTAGTTTCTTTTCCTCGTGAGGGCTTCTGCAGATGGTAATAAATCTCTCTCTCTCTCTCTCTCTCCCCCCCCCCCCCCCCCTCCTTTCTTTCAGCCCCTTCTCCCCTCTCTTAGCCTTCCTAGCCTTTCCTCTCCCTCGCCTAACTTATCCTTTAGCTTCCTTCTACCCCAACTTAGCCTTCCCTTAGCCTTGCTCTAGGATCCCGAGCTCTTCCCTCTCTCCCTTTTCCTTTGCTTTTGGCAGAAAGAGTTTCAATGGCTTGAATTGGCCTTTCACATTTGATTGACAAATGGCAACCCATCCGATCAATCCTCGTCTACTACCACTGGCCGCGAGAACATGCATTCTCCCAAAAGATGAGTTGTTGCAGTTGCAAAAGGATGTGGAGTTTGAGAGCTCTATCACACTCTTCGCATGCATCCATGGGTCCCATCCATCCAGATCACAAGCTACGAACTGGATGCTTGTGGCCTTACCTGAAGACATCGCCCCGCACCTCACTGACATTCATTTATTGGGATGAGGATTCTTTCATGTGGCTTTTGACACTCTCGGAGCTACGAGCACTATGCTCAATGCCAACCCTTTAGTGCTTGGTTCCAGGAAGATTTTTCTCAAGCCCTTCTTTCTTGGATTCGTCCCAGTAGAGGAGGATAGGCAGACGATGTCTCTCTTTATCAAATTTCTAGTTCTCTTGCACTAGCCTGGCTGAGAAGTCGCGACCAAGACTGGAATGTTCGAGGTCGCCATAGATGTAGGGTCTGGTATGTGAGAGGGCCCCTCACTAATTTGAGAGTGGGCAAGGCTAATCTGTACCCAACGAGGGAGCGGTGCGAGGCAGACAAGGGGAGTTGGACGAGGAGGCGGTGCCGAAGAGATTCTGTCGACATTAATTGATAGAGGGAAGGGAGTTACTATTCTCTATTTACCCTTCTGGAGTGTAGGGACTTTAGGCACACTAGTACGAGGCTTGGTATTTCTTTTGACAAGGCGTCTCTTGTGGACTTTCCTCCTCATTTTACTTATGGCAGGAGGTTTCCTAGGAGAGGATTTCCGCCACTAATTCAGGAAAGATGTTCCACCCGTCGATGAGGATTGCTAGGTGGATCACACAGGGCTTGGGATGAGTGGGCATATATGACATGGTAGATTGGGATTTTTAATAGGGTCACCTTCTTAGCTTTGGATTTTCAAATGCATGGATTAGAGGGGTTTCCTCCCTATATAGAACAGCCCACAGCTAGGTGCTCACCAAAGGAGTAAGGGGGGGAGAGATTCCAAATTTCCAGATCAGTCCGTCAGGGATGCCTCTTGCCGCCTCTCTCTTGAGTATATCTTTCTTTGATCTCCATTTGAATATTTTTCAGGCAGAGTTCGGACAGGATCCGGGTGGACAAACAAGATCATGAGCACCATCGGGATTAAACAAGGGTGTCCTTTGTCACCTACTTTGTTTGGCCTCTACATTGACGAGCTTGAGACAATGATGCAGACACAGGGGGGTGTAGGTTGCTCTCTTGCGGGCACGCTGATCTAGATTTTGCTCTACGTAGATGGCGTGGCTCTCTTGTCTTCCTCAGCAGAGGGGCTTCATAGACACCTAGACGCACTGCAGTCCTTTTGTGAGTCATGATTTGAAGATCAACCTGGGTAAAACCAAGGTCATGATCTTCAATACATCTCGAGCCATCATGCGTCAGGAGTAGTTCACATTTGCGGGGTCATCTATTGAGATAGTTCCATCATACACTTATCTTGGGGTTATCTTCTCTGGACCTAGCTTCACACTGAAACCCGCGATGCAGGCACGCTTGAGTAGAGGGTATGCTCCATTGGCCAGACTAGAGAGGCAGTGCTTCCGCTCGCACTTTCAGGATCCATGCACCAAGGGGTTGCTTTTTGACTCCTTGGTTCGCCCAGCAGGGATGTACTGTAGCCCTTGTTGGGAGCCAGACTTGTCGGATACAGAGTGGGCCCATGTAGAGCAACTATAGGCTCTCATGTTATCACGGATGATTCGTGGTAAGTCACGCGTTCCTTACCAGATTATTCAGGCTGAGTTTGGGTCACCCCCTTTACAACCAGATGTTGCATTTCAGGTCATCATGTATCTGTACCGAGTTAGGGAATATGGGAATTACACCTCGGGGCGTAGCAGGCTACCATGGATAGCTCTATCCTCTTCTATGGCACTTGCAGCAGGAGGAGACCAGAGGTGTTGGTATGCACATACAGAGAGATGGTTTGAGCCATTGGGGCTCCACATGGATAGACTACCTCCCTTTCAGTACAGTATGGATGCTCCGTTTACTCCTCTCTTATCACACAAGGTCAACTAGGTTATCCGTGAGGATCTACGACAGCTACACACATTTTGGACCTATTTTGGGACCGAGTGAACTCCCAGTGAAGCTTAGCTTCTACAGAGATCACTTCTCACATGTCACAGCGGAGGGTTTCATTGACCCACCAGGATACACTCAGATTCACCTACCCCACTCGCTGAGGATATCTCTCAGGCAGTTTCAGGTTCCTTCACACAGACTTTGCATCAAGAGCAGCAAAGCAAAGCGACTACCTAGGGAGAGGTGCATATGCACACTGTGTGACATGCAGGAGGTTGAGACAGAGGAGCATTTCATCTTCAGGTGTCTCGTGCACTATGAGATCCGAGGGCGTTTCCACTGCCTCTTCAGGGATAGTTATGGGATTTTGGCTTGTTTGCTCTCCTACCCAGAGTAGCGGTGTTTGGCAGGTTTCATTCATGAGGCACTTAGACACCTTGAGAGGATACTCTGAGCACGGAGACAGGAGCAAACTTCTTCCTCGGCTGATTCCTCTCAGAGCTCTATCACGGAGTTCTTTCAGCTAGATCACATGGACTCCCACGAGATGAGGCCTCGACATGACCGTGACCCGAAGCGTGTGACCCGACAGCTCAGACAGAGGATCGACACATAGATCACACTTGGGGACATTCCCTCCTTGTTTAGAGTCGGAGCCTGACCGACAGGGGTCAGAGTAGCCCTGGTCAGCTACAACCAGGAGACGTGACAGGACCGCACCTCTGAGTGGCCGACAACACTCTATTGCCAACTTCATGCCTCCACTGCCTCATCCATCCTGATATCTTGCTGTTGCCGATGATGATGATGATGATATTGATGACGATGGTGAGATTGATATATAGTCGACCATTGACATGACTATGTTGTACTTAGAACTTAGCACTGCCATTTTGCATTTTTGCATTTTGCATTGGTAGGGACGCTCGTTTAGTAGCTCCACTACCACAGCTTGTTGTATCAGGATTTTCACAGTCTCATAGACCCATCAGTCTTCCGAATACTTTAATAAACTTTCTTTCTTTCTTTCTTTCTTTCCAAAGATAGGAGGAAGAACTTTTAGATAGTGAGTTGGTCCTTCAGGTGAAGATTGGATGGATAGTACTAGATGGAAATCTCCCCTCCTCTCTGGAATAGGTTGACATGCAACCCATCATGTGGAATGAAAGCATAGTGGATGAGCATGGAAAGGCACGTCTCATTATATGCAGTGGTCTAGATGGGAGAGGCCCTGCCTTCTCTGTGGGATCTAGGAAAGCTTTCATAAAACTTCTAGAGGAACACAAATTACAATTGGTAAGTCACCTCAGAGGAAGTGCAGGGAGGATTCAGAAAATTTATGCACCCATATCCATGGACTGGGTTCACACAGATGACAGGCCAGTCTCTTGCTCTAGTTGGATGGAGGATTTCTCCGGGATGGGTGTTCCAACTTATGTCATTGCACTAGGACAAGCACGTGCATATGCATTGGTCTTCGATGATCAGACTAGGGGCAAGCTATCTAGATCTTCACGACATTTTATTGGGAGTTCCTTTCCAGCCTGTTAGGATCTTAGGCTATGTGGAGCATGGCACGGATTCACAATGGCACCTAGTCCCTGACCCCCTACTTCTCTCTCTGGGATCGTGGAGGATCTGAGCTATATAGAGGAGTCCCCATAAAGCTTTTACAGTGGGATCTTCGAGAGTGGCAGTGGATCGATGTAGGTCATCAAGAGAAGAGCATTCCATTCTTCCGTTACAAAATCAGTAATATCAGGAGATTTCAGCTCACTTGTAGAGGCTAGAGGCCCTCTAGAGCTCCTCGTGGGAGAATTTTCACAATTCTGCTGATTCGCAGAAAGTTTTTTGGAGGAGACTCTGAAAATCCCTCGTTAAAAATTACGCCTTTCTTTTGGCTTTCTATTCATGGACAGATTGCAGTGAACTTAATGGAGGTAACTTAATGGAGGTCTGGATTCGGGCAGACTCACCTAGGGCTTGTTGCCGTTCTATTGTGGAGACTATCCAACATTGCCTATGGGAGTGCACACTGCAGACAGGTGAGGATTGTTTGGAAGGGGATTCCTAGGTTTTTCAGTATGTTTGCACCTTTCCCCTTCTTTGTGACCTGGGGCTCAGTGGCCTAGCCCTCGCTTTCGAGGCCTTAGGTCTTCTATGAGAGGCATGGCCTTGTTGGAATCGGAGTCCTAGTGTGTGTGTGTGTGGTCCTAGAGTCCTAGGAGTGTCCTACAATTGTGTGAGTGCGAAGAGTCTTGAGGCCACTTGTGCCACCTCATGTGGTAGGTGTGATTCCTCCCCTAGATTATAGGAACTAGACTCTCTTGTGTGTGACCTCATCTATGAGGTGTCTGTGTGGGAAGATAAGGCTTGCCCAGCCTATAAATGAGGCTATGTACTTGCTATGATTACACAATCTATCACCATCAGTTCGTGCCTCAGCTCTTGTCTCTAACCTGTGATTGAGTGTCTCTCACCCTCTCCCCATTTTCAACAGTTGGTATCAGAGCGGGTCTTCCCTGACTGAGCCTTGTCTCTGTGATAACATTGCCGTATGTCTCCACCGCTCGTCAAGATGTAAGAGAAAGGTGCATAGATCCGGAGACGTGTCTTGGATAAGCGACAAAAAGTCATGCGGTGAGCATGAAGCTGACCGTGGCCATCGACTCGCACGTCGCCATCTCCACGTTGCTGACTAGCATGCCATTCCAGTTCTGCCCATTGCTACTGCCCCCTCCCTGCTCTCCTCTCTTCCTGTTGAAATACGTTTGCGATCGTTTGCCTCGCTTGTCTTAGTTGATGAAAGCTCGTCCTCATGACGGAGCGTGTCTGATTATTGGACTAATTCACGCTATTCCAGGAAAAATTACCTTCTCAAGTTCTTCCGTCAACGCAGAAGCTACAATGGCTGAAGACTGCAACGCGAGGCTTTTTGTGGAGGTTTGGCAGTGGTTTGAACCGATACTGACGGCTTAAATATGCGGTAGAGATTCATGCGTCAGTCAGATATAATTAGCTGCCTTGCCATCGCTATGATTCGTAGCAAAGTTCTTTGCCTGCTTGGAAAATTCGACTAAAAACTCTATTCTATCATCGTCCTGAGTATTGAAATATAAGACCTGATTACGCCACATCATCAGCTGGGTCTTCGTCATCGTCAGATCGTTTGTATGATACATTTCTGTTCAACCACGGAGTTCATTTCAACAATGTCGTGGGAGTTCTCCAACAATATTGTTTTGGGATCCATGTCCACGATCTGAAATCTCTCTCAAGCAACAGCACGAAGGCAGAAATTGCAGATTTGCTCTTTCAGTTCGTGGGTTCACTTTTGCGGTCTAGATCTTGCTACAACCGGTACTATTCTGCAACAAATTGGGGCTTTTCTGTTTGTACTATCTATTGTTCGCAAACATACATTGATTTTACTTCCTTACCTAGAATTGAAGCCTCAGGCATGTAAAATTTGGGGCTTTTTTTGCAAAATTTGAGTAAACATTGTAAGGGATTTAGACATTGTATGTAATAACAGCTAAGACCTTTCCACCAATGGATAGCATAAAAAACTCCTCATTCATCGAGAAATTCTCAGGGAGCAATTTCCCAACTTGGCAGACGAAACTCCGGCTTCTTCTCATGCAAGAAGGGATATGGAATATCACCAATGGCAAGGAGCCAAAACCCCAAAGTGATGATGCTGGAATCAGTTGGTGGGAGAACCAAAATGATAAAGCAATGGCTATCATTGGCCTAGCTTTAGCTGACAACCTTATCCACCATGTGGATTTTGATAAGACTGCAAATGACGTTTGGGAAAAATTAGAGAATTTGTTTGGAAATAAGATCAATAATTCCAAAGTATTTCTCAAACAAAAACTCTTCAAGCTCAAGATGAAGGAAACTGAAACCCTCAATGAACACTTGGGCAATCTTGGGTCAATTCTCCAACAATTATCTACCATCCGAGCCATTGTTGAAGATGATGATCAAGTTGTTGTACTTCTCTCAAGTATTGAAGACATTTCCAAGTACAATGAGATCCTTGCTGTCCTAAGAGTCAATTGCAATATGAGCTTTAAGGATATGGTAGCTCATCTCATTGATGAGGACCGTAGGCTTACAGAGAAAGCAGAATCTTCCTTTGAATCTGGCAAAGCATTCTTTCTCAAGAATAAGCCCAAGAAGAAAGAAAAACCTCTTAAATGTAATTACTGTCAGAAGCTTGGCCATCCAGAGGATTGTTGCTTCAACAAGATGGCAAAGGTACAAGCCAAAGAACATGCCAATCTGGTTGCGGAACAGAGTGAGGACGAAGACGATGAAGTTACACCTTCTGGACCTGAGGAACAAGCCTACACTGCTGCTGTTTCTGGTCTATCCCTCCATGAGGTGATAGATGAAGAGTGGGCTTTCTAGAGTCATGTGTGTTAGGTACTCTACCTTGGGTAGTCCCCCTAAAATGATGTAATAATTTGTCATTTTGTGTGCCTTGTCCTATAAAAGGCTCCACTTATTTCCATGTACCCAGTTAGGAGACAGGGGGGTTGTTATGTCTTTCCTTTATCAGGCTTGGCCGAGTTCCAGGATGTTGGTGTACTCCCTAGACCTATGAGTTGGTCATGCATCCATGCTCAGATTTGAGTCTTTGATCACGTTGACACCTAAGCCATGAGAGTGCTTGGTTCAACCTTTGAATTATGCTCAGCTCTTAGCCTCTGAGATTGCCTGGGATGCACAGTCTCTCACCCTAGCTCCGAAGGGGGGTTTGTTGGAATCGGAGTCCTAGTGTGTGTGTGTGGTCCTAGAGTCCTAGGAGTGTCCTACAGTTGTGTGAGTGTGAAGAGTCTTGAGGCCACTTGTGCCACCTCATGTGGTAGGTGTGATTCCTCCCCTAGATTATAGGATCTAGATTCTCTTGTGTGTGACCACATCTATGAGGTGTCTATGTGGGAAGATAAGGCTTGCCCAACCTATAAATGAGGCTATGTACTTGCTATGATTACACAATCTATCAGCATCAGTTCGTGCCTCAGCTCTTGTCTCTAACCTGTGATTGAGTATCTCTCACCCTCTCCCCATGGCCTTTCCTAGGCTCTCTCGATATGGCACCATTTCGTTGAGTCATGCTCTCGGGATGATGTTCCCTTCTCACAATTTAGGCCCATGCATGCTGCTATGGATTCTTCTTGGGAGATATTGGCGAGTATTTGAACATGGCATACCTAGAGAGCCAGATGCATAGAGCCCTTGGATGGATCCCAGGTCCACCCTTCTCAGACTTGGCCATTATTTGGACAAATACTATTCATACGCTTATGGCTATCTGGATGAGCATGCAGGGAACCTCACGAGCAGCTTCTTCCAGGAGAGTTATATGCCTTAGGGAATGGAGAGGCTCCCTTTTTTTTCGAGTCCACGGCAAAGTTGAGATAGCACTTTGAGCCTCTTCCTTGGTTTATTTCTTGTTTGCTCTGAGGAGCTTTTTCTCAGCCCCTTATAGGTGTTGGAGGGGTGATCCTCCTAGGAGTCACAGTGTGAGTTAGTTGCTCAACAATTGGTTAGTGCTTGTTGGTGACACTTGGTCATCAGACCATGCTAAGAGAACTTGCTTGATTGGAGGGCTGAGCGTAACGTGGACACTTGGCGGCTCTAGAGAATGAACTAGACGACTGCATGGAAGCGGTGATCCTTGGAGAACTACAAAGGTCTTCACGTAAACAAGTTAGGTCTTTTTGTCGAGGTGACAAGCTGGTATGCTGTGCGCCATAGCTAGTAACAGAGTCGAGCAGCTGCATAGGATTCAAAGTCGAGTCGCTTCATTTATGCTTGTAGAAGCCAACAAATCCCGTAGGATTGAGGCTCATTTTGCTGAAGTATAATAGAAGCAGTCGGGTCATTTTTCCATTGCAATTCTGCATGCTTTACATATCTTATGTAATCTCGTGTCTCAACTTTATACGTGAAGAGTAGATCTCCAGGTAGTTTATTGTTGCTAAGCTATCAATAGGGTGTTTTTTTCATGCTTGCATGATGTATTTTTGCATTGAGCTTGCTCTTGTGGACTTTGTTCATACTTAATAGAAGTCCTTTTTCTGGATAAAGAAGGGGAAAAGTAGAAAAGCATTTAATCATTCACATAGGTGTTCATTTCATTTGATTGAGTTGCCTAGTAAAAGCACACATATGACAGATTCTTAGTCTATGTGACATAAGTGAATGTCTTTTACTAGAGAATGCCAAACCAAATATGACATTATAAAAGTTAATCTAGAAAACTATGGGGAGTAGGTGAAGGGCAAGAGAAAAAGGATCATACTCTCATCAACTTGAGCATTAAAGATAACAGCATCCTTGCACTCCAAAATTGTGAAACTCAAACAAAGCTTGGAGAGCACTACAAACTACAAAGAAGACAATAAGCATTAGTTATCAAGAGGCAGCTTAGCAAGATTAGGGTTATACCATCTAAATGGAAGACTTGCTCGACTGATTGGGCCTTTCTCAAGAGCTTGCTTAATTCATGGGACGACTTTGTCACGATGCTTTGTACTGAGAGAAGTCTCCTCCACTCGCTCGGCTTCATGGTTACTTCATCATTGATGAAATCAAAAGCAAAGAAGGAAACTTAGTAATTGGAATAATACGCTCATACTGGCAAAGATTAGAAAACAATCTCAAAAATCTTAATTAATGCTAAGCCTAAATGGAATGATAATAGTACAGAACAAAGTGAGTACTGTAAAGTAAATCATGAATAAAAGACACTAAGAAAAATGGTCCTTGTTATTACTATGGAAAGCATGGCCTCTTCACTTCTGAATGTAGGAAGAAAAAGGTAGACATCGGTCAACAAGTGTCTAATTCAAATGGTAAAGGCTCTACTTACATAGCCACATATTAGATCTTTAAGTTGAAAAGCCCAAATAAGTCCAGCTATGCTAATGAGATACATACGTTGACCTTAGGAGCTTCTAGCAGTTTCACTCCTTACATGGAGTGGTTCGTCCATCTTGACAAGAGGATGCTAATGATCATATTGAGCTAGGAGATTTCACACTTCATTACATTAAAGATGTTGGTAGAAGACCAACAGAGATGCTAAATAGAGAAGTATGGGACAAAAATGGTGTCTTGTATTCTCTAGGAGAAGTACAAAGCCAAATTGATTGCAAAGGGCTACTAGTCACAGATTGGGATGATACCCTTGCAAGCCTTAATTACGATTGGTTGTGATGCTTGATACATACTTCTTTATTGATTACTTCCTTGAAGAAAGGATATCTCACACTTTTTGAAGTAGACATGGTTTGAATGAAAAACTAGAACAGTCCTATCTGTAAGGCCTTTGGGAGACTTTAAGATGTATTTAGCAGCTCTCATCCGAAATTTTGGAAGAAGGTCAAAACTGAATCTTGTTGGTTATTTTGCAGATGAACCCTGGCCAAAAAAATGTACCTTGCAGATTTCCAGGATCACATATGAAAGACTGCCAACTAGAAGCTAGTTGCAGTATTTGGGCTAGGTTAGTCAAAATTTTCTTCCTTGAAATTATCTGTTAACTCCAAACCATTTGTACACACTGGGTTAGGTTACTCAATATTTTCTTCCTTCCAAATTATTGAACGTTTCTGAAAGGACATTTATATATGTTCACGTTTCTTGCTCAACATGATTACAGGAGATGATGGCCTATTCATAGGAGTTTCCTCTGCAGCATTCGGGTTCAAGAATATGTCATGTTTCGTAACTCTTTACCAAGGCTCATAAAAATGTCATGTCCAAGTCCTCGCCAAAAAAACAAACAATCATGTCCCGAGTGGCATTCTGCTCCATGTATAATAATTGTCCTAATTTGTATATTAATATTATTCGGCTATGACCTTCAGCTGTATTTCAGCTATATGTGCAGCATAAGGTAGTCCTGTTTCTCAAAATTTCAGCCATTCATAGTTGAGGGATCAATTTATTTGTAACAATTGAATAAATCAAAATATATTCCTCCTGTACAGAATACATAATTTTTTGTTGGAGGTGGTTGATAAATAGACTATTTATGATGAGTTCTAAACATGAAGCTATGGCTTTCCAAAGCGTTTTGAATATGTTGGCTGGCATAGATGGTTTGAAGCTGCCATTCTTTTTTGTGCAAGGAGCATGATCCGTTATTGTTCCTTGCATTCTGTATCTAGGTCTTACATTAAGCTGGATTATCTCACATCTTTTTAACTAGGGTGGATAGGCAGGCTATGACTTTCATTGTGCATCTTGATGGAGAGTCTACATAGGCTACATACATCTTGCTATTGCAATGACTTAGTGTATAACTTCATAAATTTGCATTCATGTATCAATCGAACCTGACTTTTTTTTGGGAGCATAAAAGAGTGATTCTTTTTATATGTGTAACACTTTTGATTCACTTATACATTTGGATCAATGAAGGCCTCCTGTCACACAAAGCTCGAAAATTGAACCTAGAACGAAGTGATAGCGGAAGTGGGAGAGAGAGAGAGAGAGGAGTGCACATGATATAACTAGGTGTACACTATGTTGTATTGAACGTAAACTTGAATATACACATGTGAATCCCTTAGGATTTTTGTCCCTAATGCCCTAGAGGTATGGTACAATTTACTTTATCCTCAACACCCCCAATTAAATTGCACTGGGTAAGTAGAGGGTGCATGTACAAGATCTTTTTGTGTTGCGCTTAAGCTTCACAACGGCCGAGCTAAGGATCATGAGGGCCTATGCACAGAGTTTGTTGCCTATGGCTGATAGTAATGTGTGAGGTATGTTGTAGCAGAGCTATAATCTCTGTCGAATGATGCGAGGTCGAAGAAGACCACATAGTTGGAGTGAATAGAGTGATCTCGGGGTGAAAATTTTGGGACTGAAGATATTGGTAGGATACTTTGCTCTATTGAAGAAGAGGTTCACTTGTCAAGCTTGTATGCTCAACTGTCATGAGTTGAAGGTCGTCTGATGTGTGTATGGCTAAACATCCATTGGCATGGGATGCAACATTTGTTATAGGCTTAAGGTAGAACTGACAGTGTAAAGGTTTAGAAGGTTGAAATACAATTGAAAAATCATAAGATGTCTCTTAGGCTCGAGTATTGATATCGGGACTGATCTGAAGTCTTGGATCCAACTACTAATTTGCATTAAGGACTGTATACAACAGTCATAAGTGCATGCTGAAGCACTGAGGTTCCTCAGGTTGCGTTATGGTTGAACTTGATGATATCCATTGCACTGGGGCAAGACTGCACTGATGCATAAATATCCTTATAATGAGGAATGATTTGTTGATCGAAAGAGGTGGTAATGAATATTGGATCCAAGCGTGTTGCAATGCGGCATGCTTGAGTCGATGGTGCAATGTCTTGAAGATTGATGTGTTGATTTGTATTGCTTGTGGAAATTGTATCCATATCATGCTTCGTGTCAGAAGTGAAGGCATCAGTGATCGATGCTAGAATGAAATCACTTGCGGAGCCGAATATACAGTGGCATGTATTTCTGCATGCGGCTGGAGATGTGAGTGCACCATATTGAGGACTTACCTATTGAAAAACTGCATGATCACCGGTGAACTCTTGTTGAGTATCTGCAATTGGTGTGATAGTAAATGGAGTCGGATCCATGCATGAACGTGATGGTTGTATATCATTGAAATCATACTGTGCTGATGTAGATGGGACTGTTGCCTTGTGTTGAGGGCTTATCGTCAAATGTGTCTCATACTGAGGGCTTACCGAGAAGTGTCTCATGTTGGGTGCTTACCATCAAATATGCCTAGAAGGTGTGGGATGATGATTTATGCTAATATCTGAAACATCTGCATTTGATCTCTCAAGGTCAATGAGGTTTTAGTCCTCGTTGTAAATTGGTACATACCATGTGGCAACAAATGGTTGAAGTAGATTCTCTTTCCTCGAAAGAACTGAGGGTTGGATGGAGGACGATGACGGTGACAGCGATGGCGACTTGCGTCCCTCGCAATCTAGGCTCCCTCCACTCCCTCTGAGACCTGCGTACGGTGTCCTCCCTTCATCATTCTTGTCCCACTCAACTCACACTTAACCAAA
The DNA here is from genome assembly GCF_047967505.1 of Dipteris shenzhenensis. Lineage (NCBI taxonomy): Eukaryota > Viridiplantae > Streptophyta > Polypodiopsida > Gleicheniales > Dipteridaceae > Dipteris > Dipteris shenzhenensis. The sequence continues at coordinate 21,364,962 of NC_141597.1, read as the reverse complement.
TACGACACTCATTGAGTTTTGCATGCAAGATGTGACAATGGCTGCGTCCCTCATTCCCCCTTTTGGAAGAGACTACTTTGACCTTGACTTCACAGACCTTGGTGCATTCCCGCCGCTAGTAGACAACTCGACTATGCTTTCCCAGATGAATGTCGGAGATGGATATAGAGATACCTGGACCTCTCCTGTTGGCTTCCAAGAAGGAATCCAAAGAGGAACCAGTGAACGAGGAAACTCCTACGCCATTGCCGATCGTGGAGGTAGCAGACTTGGAAGGGGCACAAGTCGTGGTTCTCTCAACATTGGAGCAACGTCTCCTAGCCGCCTTGGACAAGCTACAACACCTGGCGCCTCGTACACGGGCACTCTTTAGCAGGGCAAAGGGGGCTTCTTCTCTATCCCCTTTAGAGAAAGAAAAACCTTCTAGCAGCTCCCGGACAAGCGGCGTACAAGAAAAGAGGAACATGACCCAAATCATAGTTGAGAAGCCGACCCAAGAGGAAGACTAGCTGTCCAAGAAGATCCCCGGCAAAGGTGATGCCCTCGCCTCCAACGGAACAGAAGCACGAAATGGACCGTCTGATGCTGCACAAGGCTTTCAAAAGCAGAGATCAAGCATTCCAGGAGAGAGAGAGCCTTTTGAACCAGGTAAAACCATGTTTGCCCAAGTCGACGAAGATCTTGACGAATTGGTTGAATGGCTCGAGTTGCATGCACTTGTTGGGTATCTGCATGGTCTCATCCCCCAGTTGCTTACCTTAAAAATTTGTTTAGAAACAACTAGAGCAGGAGAGGCAATCTAGTAACCAATGTCCGTTTCCTCCGTAGAGGTTATTTCATTTTCCTCTTCGAAAAAGCAGAGCATGCTGCAAGATTCTTGCTACATGTGCGCAACCAATCTCTTTATCTTGACAAGTGGTCTCCTTTCTTCAGTCTGGATCACCCACGCTCCACGATTCTACCGGTATGGGTAGAGCTTCCAGATTTTCCTTTCTCTTTGTGCAACCAAGTTGCATCAATATGCAGTAGTCTAGGAGAGGTTGTTAGTGTAGAAAGGGAACAGTTCATTAATCCTAGAGGCAATCCCCAGGTCTGTGTGCAACTTGATGTAGCGGAGGAGCTGCCTGATACAATAGTGATTCTTAACTAGAGAGGAGGAATACTAAGAGAACAAAAGGTCCTGTATAATAACCTTTCCAACTCGTGCTTTTTGTGTGGTCTGAAAGACCACACAGTTAGGAGTTGCTCGTTAAAACGAGTCAAGGCAAAAAACAGCTCTGATCAGCCCAAAGGTCCTAACGAAAAATGGACGCCCAAAGAGCCAAAGATTTTCAAGCAGGCGGAAACTACTTCTCGCCCAGCCAGCCCGATTAAATCAAAATGGGCAATCTCTTCAGTACCAAAAGCCAGTGATGCGCTTGACATTCTAATGAAAAACGCTTTTGAGGCGTTGGTTGAACCTATGCTTGAACCTAGTCCTTAGATCATTCCCAAGTTGGAATAGGGTGATGATTGGGACAATGATTTTGAAGATGAAGTAATAAAGAGTGACAATATGCTCACGGAGGACTTAGATGATTCTGAAGATCTTTCTCTTCCTTCTCAGACATAAAGACATAGTAGTTAAGGGCAAACCTACTGTTACAGCACATAGCAAGAGAAGATTGTCTACAGCCAAAGGTCCTGTAGCTCATGCAAGTAGCCCAAACCCCAGGGCCGAAAAGGGGCAGAAAAAGAATGGTAAGTAAACCCATTTCTTTTCTGACCCTGAATGTTTGAGGTCTCACAAACCCCAGTAGGGCAGGTATGTTGGCCACGTGGTTGAGAGAGAACTCTCTCTTCAACTTTTTTGGCTCTACAAGAAGTTAAAACAACAGATGAAGTGCTTGATGCTCGACTCAAGAGTGTGGACAAGAGGAGAACTTGGTTTTCCACAGCACGTGATGAAGGTAGAGCGGGTTGTGCAATCGGAATTATGTCGCGCTACTCTCAGAGTGTTTGAGATGTGATTGTTGACACTGACAACCGGTGGATTCTGTTGAAGTGCCTACTCAAGGGCATTTCCTTCTTGTTAGTTGCAGTTTATGCACCTACTAGCTGTTGTGAGAGGTGCACAACTTGGCAGTCTCTATCCAACCTCGGAGACGACTTTGTGCTCCTAGGAGATTTCAACATGGTTGAATCAAGCAATGACAGATGGTTGGGGAAAGGGAACACTTTAAGAGGATCTGAACTATGCTCTTGGAATGATCTCAAGGATTCTCTTCATTTGGTTGACACTATTGGAGTAGGTAGAATTCACGTCGTCCAACAGACAGATTGGGGACATAAGAAGAGAGGCTCGCTTAGATAGAGTGTATCTCTCCCAAGGCCTCCTCCAAGACATTTCTAATCTGAAATGCACAGTTTTCTCCACTTTTGCATTTTTTGATCACTCCTTCAGTGTGATTTTGGGTTAGGAAAAAGTGCCCCGTCCAAGGCGGATCCCACACTCTTCCAGCTAGGGACTATTCAAAATAAAGTGAAGGAGCTGTGGATTGCTCCCACACTCATTGATGAATCCGCGGATGACTTTTTGATCAGGACTGTCCTCAAAATGCAGGAAGTGCTTGAGCAGGCTAGAAAGCTCAGAGATAAAGTTCGACGTGAGAGGATTCTCAATGTCTAGAAAAGGTTCGATGCTCTTGAAGCGCAGGCACGTAACTATGACATGCAAGCATAGGTTGAACTCCGTCTCGCGAAGATGGAACTAGCCAGGCTTGAAGGTTTAAGATACTCGTCAGCAAAATTATACACCAGAAGGTGGTGGGCTGGCAAGCTGGATAGGCCAACCAAAGAGACATTCAAGATTATACGCACGAAGATAATGTTAAGAGGAAATCCCACTCCTAGAAATTAGAGAAAACGTTTGGGCTCAAACGGACACCGAGAACAGAGAGTACATTTGCTGATCACTTTAATAACATTTTGTCACAAATGATGCATGCAGATGATAGAGTCGTGCAGGCAAGAGCTAGATGCCAGGCCTCAAGAAAGAAGGTTGTCATTGGTCTCGACCATCAGAGTTTGGAAGTGCCTCTAACCCTGGGAGAACTCAAGGAAGCAATCCTTGCCATGAAAGACGGCAAAAATCCTAGAGAGGATAGCCTACCTGTAGAATTCTACAAGGTCTTTTGGGAATGGACAGGAAGTTTGGCAAGAAAGTATTTCTACCTCCTCTCTCCCTGAACACTTAAAACAGCAGGATAGTTAAAGTTATCCCAAAAGAAGGAAGAAAAGATTTAATAAAGAATTGCAGACCTTTGACGATGCTTAATTGCAACTACAAAATCTTTGCCAAGGCCTTAGCAATAAGAATTTAGAACAAGATGGATAAATACATTCTACAGGATTAGAAGGGATTCATAAAAGGGAGACACCTCTTGGAGGCTATTGTCAATGTCTGCGAAGGATGTGAGCATGCTAGGGAATCTAAGCAAGACTTCTGCATCATCAAAATAGATTTTGATAAAGCATATGATAGGCTTGATTGCACCTTTCTTCTGCAATCCTTGATAGACATGGGTCTGGGACCAAATTTCGTTGCCGCGATCAAGCTATTATTGTCCAACAAAACGGCCAAGGTTTGCATTAATGGCGAGATGTCCTCAACTTTTCAGCTGAGAAGATCAATTACGCAAGGATGTCCCATCACCCCACTGCTGTACGCTATTGTTGTTAACTCGTTGGACTGGCTACTGATAGAAAAGACTGCTGAGGGATCTTTAAAAGGAATTGAGTTGCCCAATGGTAAATAGATGGTGATGCAGCAGTTTGTAGATGACACCGACCTAATGCCTAGGAACACTACAATCATGGAATGCCTGAACATCTATTGTTTAGCCTCTGGCTCTCTCATCAATCATAGTAAAACTGGGTATTAAACGGGTAACGGGAAAACTCAAGATGAGTTGGAGCATCTGGGCTGTCAGTTGATCGAAAAAGGTAATGTTTTCAGACTGTTAGGCATACCCATGGGTTTTGAGGTGTCAATGAAGGAGAGATGGGAATGGGTACCTGACAGGTTCAGCTCAAAACTGGAAAAGTGGAGAGGATTTTAATCCAACTTGGCAGGACAAAGGATGGTACTCAATCATTGCCTCTACCCCATAACCATCTTCTACTTGTCCTGCTGGCACCCTAGTCAAGTGGGTCTTGATAAGCTCATTGCTAAATGAAGGTCCTTTCTGTGTGGAGGCTACAATCAAATATCCAAGGTAAGATGGGATTTTTGCACTCATCCAAAGAGTAAAGGGGGACTAGGAGTGATTAACATAAAACAGGCGGCTGTGAAATTAGCAGCGATCTGGATTTTCAAGGTCCTTCTGAACCCGGAATTGGATTGGGCCAAGCTCCTTGCTGGTAACTTCAAACATGTTCAACCTGTCAAGGAAAATGATGGAAGAACTAACCAGTTCTATCTTCTATCTTCTGCCTGGGACCCTGCTCCACTAAAGGCAGTGATCTATGGAGGTCTCTAAGGAGAGCACTTGAATCTATCAAAACACAACTCCAATTCTCTGGCAAAGGTGCTTTCATGAAGCTTGACTCTATTTGGGCGTCAGTGATACACAGAAAAGCTCTACTCAGTGACACCGAATTTACCAAAGCCTATGTTTTGTTCGACAAGGGCATTCAATCTTGGGGTCCGCTATGGCATAGGGATTAGATCAAATGGAAGACCTTGCTTGAAATCCAGAGAGAATTCAGGTTGATGAACCAAGACGCTATGTTTTGTCACCAACATAATAGCTCTTTGGAAAGGAGACACTCAGTGGAAGGGTGGCTTGGTCCTAAATTATGCATTAGAATTTAGCTGGATCCTCGCCCCTCATTTGCTCCCTATTCCCACTTCGTTTAAGGTTTTTTTGTGAACCATTAAAATATATCATATGAACTATTTATAAGATAAACTTTTTTTCTCCAAAAAAATAAAAAATCTTTCTTTCCTCTCATGGATCTCGTCCGGAGTCATGACTGGTGTAGCATCAACTACGTGATGTGAAAAACTCTATGCTGAAGGCGGCTTGGTGTTTTGTCAAAGAGTCTTACCCTTATGCCAGTGAGAGTTTCCATGAGAACAATGTGAGAGAGCTACCACCACTGGGGCATAATGCGAAACGGTCAAAACCAAGTCATGTCAGAATGTGTGTATGCCAAAGATCAAGCCTGTAGTATAATGCTGACAACTGTGTGTCGGGATAGCCAAGAGATTGTACAAGGCTGATGTGTATGTGCATGAACCAATGCTAGAAATAGTCAATGAATATGACTGTACATGGGTGGCATGTGTGCGTGTGCAAATGTGTTGCAAAATGGGCCTATGCATCCAATGCAAACAAAAGAGCCACGGCATAATACATTTTGAAATTCTAACCTGCTAGAAATTACATTGCTTCACAAATATACATGCCATTGATCTTACAAAGAACAATACTCATCCTCGGATCCTATACCTTCAAATCCACTAGAACTAAATCTTTGTGGGGTAGAAATTATAAGAGCTTTCCTCCTCCAAACTATCCACTAGAATATTCTTTGAGTTAACCTAGCCAAGTTAAGACACCACCCGCTTTCTTGCATGGTGTGTCTTAGCTTCAAGTTGTGCAATGCGTCCAATCAATGTCTTTGGAATCTTTTGGAATAATGTTATGTATTGTGTCCCCTTTGGCACTTACCTCGTTTGTGTTATTTTTTTTTTCAAAAAATGAAGGTTATATTATAATATTTGAAAGATTATATACAACTGTGCGTTATCAGCAGAAAAACTTTCTTTGATAGGCTTCATGCATACTATCAACGCAAGGAAACGTGACTGCACACATGTAGACCTCAAGAAGGTAACAAAACATGATTTGATCCTCTGTCTTGCCGACTCATACTCCCCCTTCCTCATCTCCCCTCGCGTCAGCATCTCCTTCTTCTACTGACCCAAAAGTTGCGTTGCTGCAACTGTGGATCGGATCAGTTCTCCTCCTATGCATCCCTTCTCTTGTGTTAATTGAAATACATATACCAAAATATATAACCCTTTTGGTCAGTCACAATGATATCATTGACCAAGCTCTATCTTGCTTGTTTTGTGCGACCAAGCTATATGCTTGGTCAATGATATCATTGACCTGGAGAGCCAAAATCTTTAGAAGCTCTAAATTCTTTCGAAAAAAATTTTAAAAGATGCATAATTTTGCCCTTTTAACATCCAAAATGAGGTCAGATAGACCTTGAAACCCTAAAATGATTGTAAACATGGGTATCTTCTGATGATTTTTTGAAAAATTCTAGATGGTAAAGTGTAGACCCAGTACTTAGTCGATGCTATCATTGATCTAGCACATGCTTGGTTAATGTCGGTTAGTCAAAGGGGTGAGTCCAGATAAGGAAGATCTCCTTGTCCTGCAAGGTGCGCTTCAAAGATATCGACCAAGAGCATGCTCGATCGATGATATCATCGATTGAGAGTTGGGCGCACACTTTCCCATCTAGGGTTTTTCAAAAAATCTCCAGAAGGTAACCATGTTTGTTGCCATTTTTAGGGTTTTAGGAGCTTTTGAGATCATTTTTTATGTCAAAAGAGTCAAATTATGCATCTATAAAAAGTTTTATTTTTTTTCAAATAATTTAGAGGTTTTGGCTCACTCAATCGATGATATCATCTATTCTTTCTTTAATGGTGAATAAACGTTTTTCATTCTTTGTTTATGTGATTTAAAAGAGAGTGAAAAGTCCTATTTGGACAATAATGAGTAGAACATGCTATTAGGTGCAATAACCTAAGATAATAAAAGTTGTTTTCGAGAGAAATATAAAGGTCAAGGTAAAGAAAAAACTTTTAGTCTTTGAGAATATGAAAAATTGAAAGATATTTTGCGATATAATGGAGGTCCTTGTCAATTTGTAGGCATGATGTTTGAAAAATACATGAAGTCAGCAAGTTTTTAGTTTTGGACTACACAAACTATACTTTTTTTTGACAAAGTTATAATTTTAATGAACTTTTGAGGGAATCTTAAACCGGGTACCAATGTTACGTAACCAAAATAGATGTTACACAGTTTAAAAAGTATGAAGGTCTTACTCTCCTTTCAAAAGGACCATGCTTTATATACTAAAAGAATAGCCAGAATCTTTCGAAACATGTATCTTCATTGGTTTGTCGAATCGATTCACTACTGTGGATGAGTGTAGTACTAGATATTTAATTGCCGCTTCATTCTCCCTTATTGCTGAAAACCAAGCCACGACCTCCTATATTAACACAATGTATAGTGCACTTCTTAGATGATTCATTGGTGCTAGTCATCTATCATGAACTTTGCACAACTTGCAAATCATCTCAATGGTTTTAATTCAAGCCATTCTCCTATCAAATGTGAACAAACCGCTTAGAATCTCACTGATCCTCAAAACTTCATGATCACTTGTCAACTTGCTCTTAGAATCTCGATGTGCTCTCTTCTTCACAATCTCATAAACCCTCAAGGACCATAATTTGGTACCACTATTGGGAAATTTGAAGGATTAGCTTGAACATTTATATTGCAAACACTCTCCCTCTATCATGAAATCACCATGAAAACTTTTAGAGTAGATGACCAACACAATTGACTCCAAATTTTTGTGATACTAATTTGAGAAATATGGCTCACCCCTATTAAGCCTATCACCATGTACAATGATGACTCAGTATTAAATATCCTTAGGCAAGGAGGACAAGACTCAATTGCTACTATAGCTGAAAATACTACAAAGCTACATGACCAAATGGTGAGAAATTTCTCTCATGTGTAAAGTGCTTTGACTACCAAAAGAAGGATACGACCCACTGAGCCTTAAAGAAAGACACGGAATTTGATGCACAAAGCATGAAGATATAGACTCATCAAATGACTTTGTTGATATATCACCTTCACTACTCCATGGGAATCATCTAACCAAACTGAAATAGAGCAAGCGAGAAAGAGAGATCTTGTCTACTATTCTAGTCTAAGAGAAAAGGAGAGCGAAATAGAATCTCTTATCTCTTCTTTTCTAAGAGAAAGAGCTTTGGAGTTAGTCTATCTACAAAGAAGCTCACCTATGAAACACAAGCAAGGAAGTGGCTCTCAAGAACTACAAACTCCTATGAGCACCTATGCATGCAGCATCAACCAGCAGGCATGACAAACTAGCAAGAAACCTCGACCATCCACAAGCCAAGCTTCTATATTGCCTACAAGCAACTCGAAGGTGACTAGCAAGCAAGGTAGATAGAGCACTCTGATAGCTGATGCAACGTAGGAGAGACTACTTTAGCGAATGACCAGACGAGCATGTAGATTAGAAAAAAACTATAAGGCACCATCTCCAGCCACAAAAATAGCAAACACCCATCTCCAGCCACAATAGCAAACACATATGCCTACACCTACAATAGTGGGCTTCATCAACAAGAAAATGAACTATAATATGGAGGCAACAGTAGTGAACCATCTACTCTACAATTGCACATGACTCACTACAAGCAGTCAACCCAGACCCAATAATAGCAACAAGGCACTCAGCACTGATGGAAGTCGCAAGGAACAAACTCAAGATGGTAGCAAAGACTAGGAGACATGCACCCCAAGCACGCTAAATCGGTAGACTAACTATAGCCTATGCTACGAGCACAGCAAAACTGCCTAAACAAGAAACACACAACAAACATCGGTGACTCAAGCTCATGAATGAAGCTCCAGCGATGCACCATGACCCAGCGATGTACATGGAGAAGATAGTCAATTGACCGATGGAATTTTTTCCACCTTCATAGAATCTCATAGATTTTGACAAAATCTTTGAAGATTCTGGATAATCTTATCTTAATGCCTTGGGAATGGTGAAACCAATGACACGTTGCAACTTTAACCCACAGCTAGGTGAGATCCTCCACATGGCAGCAGGCATATCTAGGGTGCCATGTCATTAGACCCATCTTACCTAGTACCTACCATATCAGCAAACTCCAATTGCCACGTCATTTAGCCTACCACATCACCATTGATCGCTACATCATAAGCTAACTCAACTGTCACGTCACGCTACCACATCATCCTACACATATCACTAGCACCACGGCATCAAGCCAAGTCACTAGTACACCTTAGCATCCACATTAGCATTGACACCTTATCAGATAAACACAGTCAACAACCGATGTCGGTCAGGGCATGACAGCACATCCATGTCATATTGCCAGATCATTAGTGCCACATGGCACATAGTGCCAGCCAAGCACACTTACCTCTCCACTGGCACACTATGCACTCTACATGTGCATCCACCTATCTTCTTCTCCAATAGAGTGAGTGGGAAAGAGAGATCTTGTCTACTATTCTAGTCTAAGAGAAAAGGAGAGCAAAATAGAATCTCCTATCTCTTCTTTTCTTAGAGAAAGAGCTTTGGAGTTAGTTTATCTATAAAGAAGCTCAACTATAAAACACAAGCAAGGCAATGGTTCTCAAGAACTAAAAACTCCTACGAGCACCTATGCATGCAGCATCAACCAGCGTAGGAAGGACAAACTAGCAAGCAACCTCGTCTATCCAAGCTAAGCTTCTATAGTGCCTACAAGCAACTCCAAGGTGACTAGCAAGTAAGGTATATAGAGCACTCTGATGAGATTGATGCAAGGAAGGAGCAACTACTTTATCGGATGCCTAGACGAGTAAGCAGATTGGATGACAACCATAAGGCAACAT